>NC_066624.1:94448816-94520948 GCF_025201925.1 Gopherus flavomarginatus
TATTACTATTAGTCCATTTCTTTGTAATGTATTAAATTAAACACAGGGCCAAAGTCATTCTACATGAACCCCATTGAAATCTATCATTGCACCAGGGCTGAATTAGCCCATTAATTATATTTGACCATATTTATTCTAACCCTAAGAAATATTACTTTATTTTCACATTTTGCTGATCGGTTAGGTGGTTGGAAAAAAATACAGTTGGAGGCACTACTTATTGGCTATGTTGTGACATTTTACATAATGATATCTTAGCTAAATCTGGACAAATATTTCATCTTCCAATAATTCTCCAGAAATTTCAGTTGCTTTATTCTCTATATTCTCCACTGTATTACTGATATTAAGAAACTGTGTTTCATCCTCCATGTGGCTACATTTCAATGTAAATTTAAGGTCCAGTCAATGGGACTGCTTTTGCGAGTAAATCTGCAGGATCATAATTTGTTAATGTTTCCATTGTCACTGGATGGAACTTAATAAAAACATTGGCAAACAGCAAATATTGGACCAAATTCATTCCTTGCATAACTCCTTCGAAGTCAAGGGAGTTATTATGATAAGGAATTCAGTCTGGAATTTTTTCTCCAAGACACATTTTCTTCAATTCTGTTTTTACTTGCTCTTCATGTGCATTTTGGTTTAATGCATATATTTTAATATTTCTGATACTATTCACCTAGCATTTTGTTTCATTTTTACATTGAGATTTCAATCATCTATATAAAATCTGGGAAACTATAATCTATGTAAAACAATTAACACCACTTAGCAGCTGTTAAAGAGGATAATTGCCTGCTGTTATCCTCACAACATCATTCTAAATGCTAATTGCATACAATTTACTGTCCACAAACCCACCTTTATTTCCAGGTAGATTGTCCTCGCTGTGGATTGGAAACTGAAACTGTGGGTATGGATGTGTGAGATGCTCTGTACATGTGCAGTTTGGGGGTTCCATGACTTCAGTAAATCAGAGTAGAGTTATAGTACTAAAGTATTATCCCAGAAGTTACAGCAAGACATGGTATCAGCTTGCTTGTGGATTTCAGTGAAGAATTGAAAACCACGGGAGGGAATCCACCAATCAGCAGGTACCTAAATATTTGTGGACATATTTTGGAAAAAGTTGTCATGACAGTAATTGTTACATTCTTTGAGCCTGATCCTGTAGGCCTCCTCCCTGCACTCACAGAACTTGCCTTGACTTCCCTGGGAGGTAGAGTTTATTGTTTTGGACCCTATATCGATTTTCAAAACCAGACACTTGATGGCCTCAGTGAATTCCACAGGGTTCATGAAGAAATATTTCAGTTTGCTGTTTGTTGTTCTAGATCGACCTACTATCTAAACTTTTCTAATTCATATGAATAATTTAGCTTCAGTTAGGGTGAGCAGACATCCTGATGTTGTTGGTACCATCTCAATACTAGGGGCTTTGTCAAATATATGAGTGTCCCCCCCCCGCCCAAATCCAAGTACTGTTTTTTCACACTTGCTATCTGGTCACCCTAGCTCCATTACAGGATTATATATTGAATACAATAGCATGAATTACCAGTATAGATACAATCTATTGAATGTTAGTATTTTACATGCAATATCAAATTGAAATAATTGACTTAAAAGGCAGTACCTCCAACAAATCATGGCCACTGGAAAAGGGAATCATAATTTCATATAAAATTAGAAGCAGAGTCCTTGATAAGACATGTTAAATGAATAACTGAATGGATGGTTTACTTTGTAAGTGGAAATCTTATTAGTTTGTGTAGATTATGATGGTTGATAGCTAGAAAAATAACTGGTCCCCTTTTGTGAAAAGAAGATAATCCATTAAAGTGTTAAAGCAGCAAAGAATCCTGTGGCACCTTATAGACTAACAGAAGTTTTGGAGCATGAGCTTTCGTGGGTGAATACCCACTTCCTCAGATGCACGTAATGGAAATTTCCAGGGACAGGTATATATATGCTAGCAAGCAAGCTAGAGATAACGAGGTCAGTTCAATCAGGGAGGATGAGGCCCTGTTCTAGCAGTTGAGGTGTGAAAACCAAGAGAGGAGAAACTGGTTCTGTAATTGGCAAGCCATTCACAGGATGACCTAACCAGATCAGCCACACCATCACTGGCTCATTCACCTGCCCATCCACCAATGTAATATACGCCATCATATGCCAGCAATGCCCCTCTGCTATGTACATCAGCCAAACTGGACAGTCTGTACGGAAAAGGATAAATGGACACAAATCAGACATTCGGAATGGCAATATACAAAAACCTGTAGGAGAGCACTTCAGCCTCCCTGGCCACACTATAGCAGACCTTAAGGTGGCCATCCTGCAGCAAAAAAACTTCAGGACCAGACTTCAAAGAGAAACTGCTGAGCTTCAGTTCATCTGCAAATTTGACACCATCAGCTCAGGAGTGAACAAAGACTGTGAATAGCTTGCCAATTACAGAACCAGTTTCTCCTCTCTTGGTTTTCACACCTCAACTGCTAGAACAGGGCCTCATCCTCCCTGACTGAACTGACCTCGTTATCTCTAGCTTGCTTGCTAGCATATATATACCTGCCCCTGGATATTTCCATTACATGCATCTGAGGAAGTGGGTATTCACGCACGAAAGCTCATGCTCCATAACGTCTGTTAGTCTATAAGGTGCCACAGGATTCTTTGCTGCTTTTACAGATCCAGACTAACACGGCTACCCCTCTGATACTTGACATTAAAGTGTTGCATGTGGAGATCAAAGGAATTTTATGTATTGTATTTTAATTTTTCCATGACTTTTTAACCCTCTGAACACTGTCATTTTTCAGGCTACCGGCCAAGTGTGAATGCTTAATGTCATCAGTGATATACATGCATACAAAGGCATACCTACATATAGAGTGTGGCTGTATGTAATCTATATAAAAAAAGAGAGGGGGTTCAGCTATTTTGGGCTTGGTATGAAGGTAGCACTGGCACTTATTTGGGATGGCCACGTTCTTGGTGGAAATTCCACAACTAGCAACATTTGGACAGATTGTTTTCTTTATTTGTTCTATTTTAATGCTGAGTGTTTTGAAGCTGGGAGAGGTTTGGGATGTCAGAATATGTCCAAAAAGAAGTGTGTGGTTTTTCCTATTGGTATATTCACTATGGGGTGGGGAGAGAGGAGGAAGGAGGCAAGTATTCATTTGTGCAAGATTGTTCCTGTCTTATAGTGTGGTGTCTTGAAATCTGTTAATTGCAGGCTCTCACATTACATTTCAGGGGGGTTCCTCATCCTGATTTTCAGGTTAGGGAGCTCTGTAGGGAAGTGTTATCTGCTTCTAGCAGCAGCCAGTCAGACAAAGCCTAGGCTGGGAAAGGTTGAGTGAATGGTGTCTCTCTGCTTCAGGGAGCAGCCTGCTTTGTGTCTGTGGTTTTGTATTCTTGTGCGGTGGTCTGAATTCTAAGAAAGAAGTAGTGTTATTGTAATGTAAGCGAGGTGTTGCCAGGGCTCGACCTTCCTGGATGAGGAGGGGAGCCACACCGGCCTCGACCTGTCGTCTGAGGGTCTAGGTCCTTGGAACTGTAGCCCACCGTCTGGGTAGCTCGGTCCCTGGGGATAGAACTGGGTGGCGGCACAGTCAAAGGTGGGGCCCAGCCCTTGGTTTGGGCGGGGCACCAATACAGTTATCTCAGTTTAGCTGGCCTCTTCAGGCCAGGGGGAGGGGGATTCTGCCACCTGTGGACAGGTGGCAGGAGGAACACAGGCCCACCCGCTCCACTGCATTCCAGCCCGGGGCCCTAGAAGCAGTGATCACCACTGCAGGTGGTCAGTGGGGATCCTGACCGCAACACACTGCCATGGGTATCGGGAAATCTGCAGCCTGACTCGGGTCGGCTGCCCCCGGGCTACTTCCAGTATCCCCCTCCGAGCCTACGTGGTTCGTGGGACCCGCTTCGGGGATGTCCCACCACTGAGGCTCCTCACGGCCAGGGCTGGGCGGCAAGTCCGTCAGCTCCTCCGGGAAGTCTGGCCAGGCCTGTTCTGGGGTGTCCTCGGGGCTGCAGCAGGGGCTGAGCGGTTCTGGCAGCTTCTTGTTATAGCGAGCGCAGGGAAGCTCTGGGCAGTCCGGACACCGGCCTGCGGCCTCAGCAGCTTCCCAGTCAGGAGCTCCTGCTGACAGATCTGCTCCTGATGGTGGCTGGGGCCCAGCTGAGGGCCGGCCTTTATCCTTCTGGGTTGCTGCTTGACCCTTTGAGGGGCGGGACTTCTGCTTAGTGGCCCCACCCCTATGGGTGAGTGACGGGGCTCGACCCTCCCGGATGAGGAGGGGAGCCCCACTGCCTCGTTACACACCCACCCCACTCAAGTCCGGCTCCTGCTTGTCAGGCCAGGCGGTTCCACCTCCTCGAGGCGGGAGAGGAAGTCCGCGTTAGCATGGTCCTTGCCAGCCTGATGCTGGATGGTGAACACATAGGGCTGCAAGGCCAAGTTACCGGCACATGATGCGGGCATTGTTGTCCTTCATACGCACGAGCCATTGAAGGGGGGCGTGGTCTGTGATGAGAGTGAAAAGGGAGCTCAGGAGGAAGAACCGAAGGGCCTCGCAGGCCCACTTCACTGCGAGGGCCTCCCTTTCAATCACTGTGTAGTTCCGCTCTCAGGGGAATAGTTTTCGGCTTAGGTACAGTATGGGGTGGTCTCCTCCGTCCCCTTCCTGAGACAAGACCGCCTCTAGGCCGACATCAGACGTGTCTGTCTGGAGGATAAATGGTCTATCAAAATCGGGACTATACAAGATGGGTTCCTGGCACAAGCAGCTTCGGAGCATTTTAAAGGCCGCCCCGCTCGGGGGTCCATTGTATCTGTCGAGGGCTGTTCTTAGTCAGCAGCCCAGTCAACCGTGCGGCAATGGACGCAAATTGCGGGATAAACCGCTGGTAATACCCCACGAGTCCCAGGAAGTGTCGTACCTGTTGTTGGTTGTGGGGGGGGGGGGCACTCTGCGAGGGCTTGTACTTTCCCCACAAGGGATTTTACTTGCCCCTGCCTGACAGTATAGCCGAGGTAGGTGGTCTCCTGCCAGGCTATCCGGCATTTCTTGGGGTTTGCCATCAACCCTGCCTGCCGCAGGGTTCTGAGGACCGCCGCAACCTGGTTTAGATGGTCTTTCCAGCAGTGGCTGTAGATCACGACGTCATCTAGGTAGGCGGCCGTGTACTCCTGATGCGGCCGCAAGAGGTGGTCCATGAGCCGCTGAAAGGTCGCAGGAGCCCCATGGAGACCGAAGGGCATCCGTGTGAATTGATGAAGTCCCGACGGGGTGGCGAAGGCAGTCTTCTCCTTGGAGGCCTCCTCGAGCAGGATTTGCCAGTAACCTTTGCTCAGGTCTAGCGTGGTGATAAATCGGGCCTCCCCGAGGCGGCCCAGCAGCTTGTCGACCCGGGGCATCGGGTAGGCATCAAAGCGTGATATGGTGTTGACTTTCCGGAAGTCTATGCAGAATCGCCGGGAGCCGTCTGGCTTAAGCACCAGGACCACTGGACTGCACCATTCACTCCAAGATGGTTAGACTTCCAGGGCCAACATGGCCTGGACCTCTTCCTCAACTTCCTGGCGCATTCGATACGGTACCGGCCGGGCGGTTTCCCGTATGACCTTCCCGGGCTCGGTTTGGACCGTGTGGCAGGTTAAGGTCGTATAGCCCGGTAGCGCCATGAAGGTGTGCCGGAACGCCCGCAGGAGGCATTGAGCCTGTTTACGCTGTTCGTCCGTCAGGGAACTCCCCAGCGAGGGCTCTGCCAAGTCCTTCGTTTGGACCACCTCCGAGCCTAGCTCCAATTCCGGCGGGCACAGGTCGATCAAGAGGCCCTCCCGGTCGCGCCATGGCTTCAGCAGGTTGATGTGGTATAGCTGTTTCTTCTTCCGGCGGCCCGGTTGGTGAATCTCATAATTAACGGGGCCCACTTTCAGCGTTACCTCGTAGGGGCCCTGCCAATGGGCCAATAGTTTCGATTCCTTGGAGGGTAGGAGCAGCAGAACCTGGTCTCCGGGGGCAAACTCTCTCGCACCTGCGCTTCTTGATTATAACTCCGCTCCGGCCTCTCTTGGGCTACCTTCAGGTTTTCCCGTGCCAGGGTCCCAGCCTGAGTGAGGTGTTCCCGCAGCCAGAGAACATACTGGAGGAGGCCCTGGGTTGGGGAGGCCGACTGCTCTCACGTCTCCTTCATTAAGTCCAGGAGGCCCCATGGCCTTCGCCCATACAAGAGTTCGAAGGGGGAAAAATTGGTTGATGCCTGGGGGACTTCCCAGATGGCTAGTAGCAGAGGTGGTAGGAGTTGGTTCCAGTGGCGTAGGTCGTCCGGTGGGAACTGTTTCAGCATGTCCTTAAGGGTTTGATTGAACCGTTCTACCAACCCATCCATCTGGGGTGATAGACGGAGGTGTGGAGTTGTTTTATCCCCAGGAGTTGGCAGACCTGCTTCAGTAGCTGGGAGGTGAAGTTAGTGCCCTGGCCGGTCAGGATTTCTTTAGGCAATCCTACACAGGAAAACACCTTCACTAGTTCGCCCGCAATGGTTCGGGCCGTGATGCCCCACAGGGGGATAGCCTCCGGGAACCGGGAGGCATAGTCGACAAGGACCAGGATATACTGAAAATCAGCCGCACTTTGGGGCAGTGGACTTACCAGGTCCATGGCAATGCGTTGAAACGATGTTTCGACCAACGGCATGGGGACCAAGGGTGCCTTGGGTACCCGAGGCGAGGCAGCCAACTGACACTCCAGGCAGGAGTTAGTATCGCTTTACGTCCCCATCGAGCCCCGGCCAGTAGAATGGGTCCAAATTCGGGCCAGGGTCTTCTCGTGCCCCAGGTGTTCCGCTGCCGGTACGTCATGAGCCAGGCTCATCATGGTGCGTCGGTGGCAGTGGGGCACAAGAAGTTGCATCCGTGGCTCCCATGTGCGGGGGTCCCGCTCGACCCAGTAGTCTGTCCCGCCAGAGCTCAAAGTGTGGCCGCTGCATGGCCCGGTGAGGGTCAACAACTGACCCATCAACTGCCGCGAGTTGCTCGTAGGCCCGGCTGAGAGTGGGGTCGGCCCGTTGGTCCTGACAGAAGTCCGTGTCAAAGTGAGGCCTGGCGGGGTGTTCCTCCCCCTGGCCTTCGGTCTCAGTGTTTCCTGCCCTAGCCTCCTCGGCGTTCTCTTCTTTCTCCAATGGGGGCTCCTGGGTCTCAGCCTCCCAAGGCCGGTATGGACCGGAGGAGCCCCTCAAAGGCGGGCCAATCGTGTCCCAGGATCACGGGGTAGGCTAGTCAGGGAGCCAAGCCGACTACCAACAACCGAGTGAGGCCATTGACCGTCAATCGGGCCCGGGCGCTCGGGTAGGGTTGGACATCCCTGTGGATGCACTGCAAACAGATGGGCTCCAGGCCAGGGTCGATCGGGGGTCCGGCCCGCGGGTCGGGCACCGCGGCCTGGACAAGGCGGATGCCCTCGTCTCCCCACGGAGTTGGTCAGGCCCCGGGGTGGGTGGCCTCCGCCAGAAGCCTCCGCGGCCAGGAAGTCCTCCATCAGGGAGACCGCCGCCCGCAGTGTGGCTGGCCGGTGGCAGAGTACCCAAGCCCTTCCCCAGGCAGGCAAAATATGCACAAATTGTTCTAAGACCACCTGCTCGATTACCTCCTCCGCCGTACGGGTTTCAGGTTGGAGCCAGCGGCGGCAGGCCTCCTTCAAACCTTGGGCAATCAGCCAGGGCCAGGCACCTGTTGGGCAGGTCTGGCCCCAAAACCATTGCCTGAAGGTTTCGGGGTTAACATCCAAAGCGTCAAGGACCGCCGCCTCTACCCGATCGTAGTCCTTGGCCTCTTCCATCGCCAGCCCACGATAGGCAAGCTGGGCTGGTCCGGTTAGGTACGGGGCCAACAGAGTGGCCCATTGGTCCCAGGCCCACCCTGCAACAAGGGCTACGTGCTCAAATGTGACCAAGAAGGTCTCGGGGTCATCCCTCGGGCCCATCTTGGTCAGGCACAGGGGAACCGATGGGCGGAAGCCCCCAACGTCTTCTCCCGTGGCCCTGTCGCCGGGGCAGGACGCAGGTCCGAGGAGCAGCTGGCCTCAGAGTTGCTGTATCAGCTGTTGCTGGTGCTCCAGTTGAGCAGCATGTTGCTGCTGGAGGTGTGCGGCATCCCGATGTTGCTGCTGTTCGAGATGGGCGGCCTGCTGCTGTTGTTGTTGCAGCAATTGCGCCGCCTGCTGGCACTCCTGGCTCTCTGCCAGCAGCTGGAACAGCCGTTCGATATTCATGTCTCCAGTTAAGGAGGGCTGGTCGCACTACCGCCCTCCTACCAGCCCCTTCTCACAGGGGCTAGGGTTCAGGTCCCTGGTCAGGTGCCAATTGTAAGCGAGGCGTTGCCGAGGCTTGACCCTCCTGGATGAGGAGGGGAGCCACACCAGCCTCGACCTGTGGTCTGAGGGTCTAGGTCCTTGGAACTGTAGCCCACTGTCCGGGTAGCTCGGTCCCTGGGGATAGAACCGGGTGGCAGCACAGTCAAAGAGGGGCCCAGCCCTTGGTTCGGGCGGGGCACCAACACACAGTTATCTCAGCTCCGGCCCTTTGGTTCAGGGAAGGGCGGGCAAGGGTGCGGGTGGCTCAGGCCCTTTGGGACAGGACCGAGCAGTGGCACAGTCAAAGGGGGGGGCCCAGCCCTTGGTTCAGGCTTGGCGGCAAGTCCGGCAGCTCCTCCAGGAAGTCCAGCCAGGCCTCTTCCGGGGTTTCCTCAGGGCCGCAGCAGGGGCGGGGCGGTTCTGGCAGCTCCTTGTTGTAGTGAGCGCAGGGAAGCTCCGGGCAGCTCCTCGTTATAGCGAGCGCAGGGAAGCTCTGGCTAGTCCAGACACCGGCCTGCTGCCTCAGCAGCTTCCCAGTCAGGAGCTCCCACTGACAGGTCTGCTCCTGACGGTGGCTGGGGCCCGGCTGAAGGCCGGCCTTTATCGTTCCGCTTAGTGGCCCCGCCCCTATGGGTGAGTGATGGGGCTTGACCCTCCTGGATGAGGAGGGGAGCCACACCGCCTCGTTACAGTAATCTTCCAGTAGGAGCATGTTCCTTTTTAAAATCTAACTGCTATGTGTGTATTCATGAACATAACATGTATATCTATGCAAGAACAGCCAATCTCTACAGTCCGTGCACTTGTGAAGTACGTTTGTGTTGTGGAGGGAGATGGCATGACTGTTTGCACAAGAATCACCAAAGTGGCATGGTTGAAGTAAGACAATGCCCTCCATTCTGTTCAGGAGTTCATGGCTGAAATGAATGGTGAAACACATGTGGCACTAGTTAAAAATGTGTACATTAGGTAGCCTAGAATTCCTTTAGGACCCCCCACTGCAGATGAGCTGCTTTGCACCCTACCTGCCATAGCCCATGGTAATAAAAACCACAATAGAGCCCATAAGATGTAAAACTGATGGTTTTGCTTCAAATGTTGAGAAGAGTAAAATATTCATCAAAGCTAAAATTCTAGTAACTTTTTTTCACGTGGTAGATTATATTTTGCTGCTAGTGGCAGAGGTAGTTTGATATTTGTTTTGTAATTCTCCAGTGGGTGTCGGGAGGGAAGAGGTTCCCTGAATGTAAGAGCAGCGTTTTGGGAGTTGAGCAAGTGGAATAATTAGAGAAGGGATCGGTGACTGAGGGAAGTGTCTCTTTTGTTGGGAAGAAGGGCAACTCTTCCAAATACTTCCCTCCTTCCTCAAAGTCATGTTCAGTTTGAGGGCAGAGGCTTCCTTTTCACAATAGGAGCCTTAGACAACTTGTGCCTCTTGATACTGAGGGTGGGGGAGAGGGGAGCAATGTAAAGGGGAGGAACATGTGACTTGCCCCACATCTCTTCTGGGAGCAACTTCCAGCCCTACCTTCCTGGGCCAGGACAGCCAATCCTATGCTCTCTTGGGCGCATATCAGTGCAGAACACATGCTTCTGGGCCCAGCTACTGTCTGGTTGAGCAGTGGACAGGGAACCTGCTCCTGTCAACTTCCTCAATGACCCCCCCCGCCCAACCCTAAGCCAGCCTGGGCGCCTCACTCTCCTGGCCCCACCAAAGTTACCTGCAATGGGGTACTCTGTCATCCTGCTGCACCTACTCACATTTGGCCTGGCCTGGCATCTGGCCCTGGGTGAGGAGCAGGAGGCCAAGCAGAAATCTGAGGTGGGGCCACTTGACCCCCATATGCACCAACTATGACAGGAGCAAACTTGGTGGATGGACATTGGGGATAGCTTCTCTTGCCCCACTCACCTCCCTGAAGAAATTGTCATTAGGAAGAAGAATCTGTCAGAACATTCCTTCTTGCATAAGTCAGGCTGGATAGCTCTGATTCCCACTTGGGTGGTCTTTCTTCTACCTTATGTGAGGTCAGATTGTTAGCTCCTGTCCACAGATAAGGTTGGAGACCATCCAGCTCTACTTAACTGGGTCCTCTGAATCACTGGGATGGGATTTCCAGGGATGTGTAATTTTGTAGACACTGATATTTAGATATTAATGTTCTCATAATTGTACTTACAATTGATTTCGGAAGCAAAATCGCACCTGCAAAAAGTGAGGCTGCCTTTCAGAATAGTCTTATAGTATCTAGTGTATAGACATATGTAGACATAGATGTATAATGCATATAGACTCCAAAGAGTTAAATTTTAGAGAGCTGAACAATTATGTATTTTTAACTACCTAGTACTTCATAATGACAACCCAAGTGACATACTGAAACATTTTTGTACCTTGTATTTATATATGTGAAAAGAATTCAGAGCAAGAACATGAATGAAATATGTTCAATTTCTACAATTTCAGTATTGGAAATAGCAAAATAATTGCTAACTGATTATTTCTGTAGGAGAATATTGGTTGGAGTGGAAATGCTTCACTGACAACAATATATTTGCTATAGTTATGAAAAAAATACAAAGTTATCTGATCTATTCAGATGCCCTCTCATATTTGGAGCAATTTTCCATGTGTACAATTAATTGACAGATTGAGTATCATTTAATTTCAGTAATGAGATGACCTCAGTTGAAATCCTTTGGATTATTTTCAGGATTATGACTTTACAGTTTTCAGTGGAACACATGAACTATCATAGATACATAGACTCTAGGACTGGAAGGGACCTCGAGAGGTCATTGAATCCAGTCCCCCTGCCCTCATGGCAGGACCAAATACTGTCTAGACCATCCCTGATAGACATTTATCTAATCTACTCTTAAATATCTCCAGAGATGGAGATTCCACAACCTCCCTAGGCAATTTATTCCAGTGTTTAACCACCCTGACAGTTAGGAACTATTTTCCTAATGTCCAACCTAAATCTCCCTTGCTGCAGTTTAAGCCCATTGCTGCTGCTTCTATCCTTAGAGGCTAAGGTGAACAAGTTTTTCTCTCTCCTCCTGATGACACCCTTTTAGATACCTGAAAACTGCTGCTATGTCCCTTCAGTCTTTTCTCTCTTTTTTCCAAACTAAATACACCCAATTCTTTCCGCCTTCCTTCATAGGTCATGTTCTCAAGACCTTTAATCATGCCTGTTGCTCTTCTCTGGACACTCTCTCTCCAATTTCTCCACATCTTTCTTGAAATGTGGTGCCCAGAACTGGACACACTACTCGAGTTGAGGCCTAACCAGCATAGAGTAGAGCAGAAGAATGACTTCTCGTGTCCTGCTCACAACGCACCTGGTAATGCATGCCAGAATCACATTTGCTTTTTTGCAACAGTATCACACTGATTCATATTTAGCTTATGGTGCACTATGACCCCTAGATCCCTTTCTGCCATACTCCTTCCTAGACAGTCTCTTCTCATTCTGTGTGTGTGAAACTGATTGTTCCTTCCTAAGTGGAGCACTTTGCATTTGTCTTTATTAACCTTCATCTAGTTTACCTCAGGCCACTTCTCCAATTTGTCCAGATCATTTTGAATTATGACCCTGTCCTCCAAAGCAGTTGCAATCCCTCCCAGTTTGGTATCGTCCGCAAACTTAATAAGCGTACTTTCTATGCCAACATGTAAATCATTGAAGACATTGAACAGAGCTGGTCCCAAAACAGACCCCTGCGGAATCCCACTTGTTAGACCTTTCCAGCAGGATTGGGAACCATTAATAACTACTCTTGAGTACGATTATCCAGCCAGTTATGCACCCACCTTGTAGAAGCCCCATCTAAATTGTATTTGCCTAGTTTATCGATAAGAATATCATGCAAGACTGTATCAAATGCCCTACTAAAGTCCTAGGTATACCACATCCACCGCTTCTCCCTTATCCACAAGACTCGTTATCCTATCAAAGAAAGCTATCAGATTGGTCTGACACGATTTGTTCTTTACAAATCCATGCTGGCTATTCCCTATCATCTTACCACCTTCCAAGTGTTTGGAGATTTCCTTAATTACTTGCTCCATTATCTTCCCTGGCACAGAAGTTAAACTGGTCTGTAATTTCCTGGGTTGTTTATTTCCCGTTTTAGAGATGGAAACTATATTTGCCCTTTTCCAGTCTTCTGGAATCTCTCCCGTCTCCCATGATTTTCCAGAGATAATAGCTAGAGTCTCAGATAACTCCTATTAACTCCTTGAGTATTCTAGGATGCATTGCATCAGGCCCTGTAGACTTGCAGGCATCAAACTTTTCTAAGTGATTTTAACTTGTTTGTTTTTTATCTTCTAAACCTACCCCTTTCCCATAAGCATTCACTATGTTAGACATTCCTTCAGACTTCTCAGTGAAGACCAAAACAAAAAAGTCCTTAAGCATCTCTGCCATTTCCAAGTTTCCTGTTACTGTTTCTCCCTCCTCACTGAGCAGTGGGCCTACCCTGTCCTTGGTCTTTCTCTTGCTTCTAATGTATTGATAAAAAGTCGTCTTGTTTCCCTTTATTCCTATAGCTAGTTTGAGTTCATTTTGTGCCTTTGCCTTTCTAATCTTGCCCCTGCATTCCTGTTTGTCTATAGTCATCCTTTGTAATCTGACCTAGTTTCCATTTTTGACTCCTTTTTATTTTTTAGATCATGCAAGATCTCATGGTTAAGAAAATGTGGCAAAAGACCACCTTCGCTATCTTTCCTACCCAGTGGAATAGCTTGCTTTTGGGCCCTTAATAGTGTCCCTTTGAAAAACTGCCAACTCTCTGTTTTTCCCCTCAGTCTTGATTTGCATGGGACCTTACCTATCAGCTCTCTGAGCTTACCAAAATCTGCCTTCCTGAAATCCATTCTCTATTTTGCTGTACTCCCTTCTACCCTTCCTTAGAATTGCAAACTCTGATTTCATGTGACCCTGCCAGCAGGTAGGGGATCTTGGGGGACAACTACTGCACTGGTGGGGTGCAAAATAAACTTTATTAAGAAAATGCAAAAACAGGGAAAATTCAATAGTGAGGGGTATGAGGTTTAAGGTAGACAATCGGGGAGGGGTTTCTTTTAGTAAATAATATAGGGGGTTTCAATAGTGGGGTACAATACGGTGGGGTACAAGACAGTTTGGTAACCAATTAACACTGAAGTATAAATGTAACAGGTAACAATTTCTGTGTAAAGGGTGTGTCACAGCAGCATATAACCAACTAACAGTTATGGGTAAAAATGTGTTAAATAACCAACAACTCTAGGTAAAAATGTGTCACAGTGGTGTAAATGTAAAATGAAGTGTCAGGGAAAAAGGGTAACCAATGGGGTTTTATGCTAGCCTTCAGTAATACAATTGAGGTTTGGCAGTAGTAGGAGCGGGGTGAACACATGGGGGAAGGGATTAAAAAAAGAGAGGGAGGGGCAGTGGTAGAGGAATGAGGTTGGGGGATGGGGGAAGAGGAGCATGTGGTGGAGCCAGAGACCAAAGGCAGAGGCGCTGCGGAGGGAGATTTAAACTCAGGAAGACACAGAGAGCAGACAGGCTGCAAGTTTAAACAGCAGAGACTTCGGCGAGTGACTGGGGAACTCGGGGGGACACATGGGCAAGCTTGGGTGGGGGTTAGGGCAGCGGGAAGACAAACTTAATCACAATTATACAGAACACAGCAAAATCTTATTTATAATCTAACTTAACCAAGACTACACAAATTAGCAAGTAACAGAACACAATGCAACAATTTTTTTAAACCTAACTTACAGAGCACAATACAAACAATTCTTTAAACCTAACTTAACCACAGCTATGCAAAATGAAATTACAATTTATCTAGACTAAGAACCTGATTCTAATAGGTGCACCTTACACTATGCCGATTCTTTGATTGGGAGGGGGAGGTGGTGGCTGCAGCAGTGGGGGCGGCTGCAAGCCAGTGGCCCAGGATACCGTCCAGGAAGGCACAGCTTAGCAGCGGCATAGGCTTATTTTTAGCAGCAAAGGCGCTGCAGAGCAAGAAACAGATTACAGATACGGACCAAGGAGTTAGCTTGGGTCTGTCTGCTGGGGAAACAAGGCCGGCAGCTAGGACAGGGGGAGTCTGCAAGAGGGAGTTCCTACCAATCCCTGGAACAGCAGTAGCATCGAAGGATGGAGAGAGGACTCTATTCGCTTACAATAATCAGGAGATCTCCAGGCACAAATTCATTGTTCGTGGGAGGGGAGTTTAAAAACAGGGGTAAGCTCAAAAACAAACAAGAGCGGGGAGAGGGCCCCCCCAAACACCCCTAGCTGATCAGACCAGGTGGCAAAGCAAGGAGACCTTCTTCGAGGTCTGATCAGAAAATGTCTGGCTTTAAAGGCAAACTCAGGCAGTTTCCCACCAGTACTTTTTGATTGGCTCCTCTTGATACAGGGGAGGAGAGAAGGCAGGGAAAGGCTGCAGGTAAGCGTAGGCATGCCTGGGCATGTTCTAAGCCACAGGTATAACTCATATGCTTAATTAGTTGGCTACTTCAGGTCTTGCATTTCTGGGCTGCGCCCCCCACACCGAGCCCGGGTCTGAACAAAGGAGCCAAACGAAGCAAGAAGCCCCCTCCCTAGGCAGAGCAATGGCTCCAGTTAGTCTGTACAAGCCATTCCTATGAATAGGGCTGTGACTTTTAGTTAGCACAATGGCTGGGAGGGGTGGCCACACAGGACAAACAGAAAGGAGAGGGGAAAAAGGAATGCAGCAGGGGAACAGCTGAAACAATCATCATGATCACTTTCACCCAAGCTTCCTTCTACTTCCAAATTCTCAACGAGTTCCTCCCTATTTGTTAAAATCAAGTCTAGAACAGCTTTTCCCCCCTAGTAGTTTTTTCAACCTTCTGAAATAAGTTGTCTGCAATGCAGTCCAAGAACTTATTGGATAGTCTGTGCCTCGCAGTGTTGTTTTTTTCCCAACATATATCTGGATAACTGAAGTCCCCCATCACCACCAAATCTTAGCCTTTGGATGACTTTGTTTAAAAAAGCCTCATCCACCTCTTCAGGTGGCCTGTAGTAGACTCCTACCATGACATCACCCTTTTAGCCTAACCCAGAGACTCTCCACACTTCCATCTATGTCCATCTCCACCTCAGTCCAAGTGTGCACATTTTATATATGGCAACACTTCCCTTTTTCCCCATCTATCCTTCCTGAGCAAGCTGTACCCATCCACACCAACATTCCAATCGTGTATTATCCACCAAGTTTCAGTCATGTCAACAATGCCATAGTTGTGTGTATTTTTTTACCACTTCCAGTTCTTCCTGCTTATTACCCATACTTCTCTCATTTGTATATAGGAATCTAAGATACTGGTTTGATCTTGCCTCCCAGTTTTGCCCTGACCCTCCTTTCTCTCTGCCATTATAGCCCACACTCCTTCTTGTTTCTGACCCATCTCCCAGGTCTCCATGTTCCCCACTTACCTGTGGGCTTTGCTCACTTGTCCCCATAAAACCTAGTTTAAAGCCCTCCTCACTAAGTTAGCCAGTCTGTGAGCACATAGGGCCTTTCCTCTCCTCAAAAGATGAACACCATCTCTGCCTAGCAGTCCTTCCTCGAATAGCATCCCGTGGTCGAGGAAGCCAAAGCTCTCCTGGTGACACCATCTTCACAGCCAGGCATTCACCTTCATGATGCATTTGTCTCTGCCCAGGCTCCTACCTTTGACAGGAAGAATCAGAGAATACCACGTGTACTCCCAGAGCCCTGTAGTCACTCTTGATCTGCTCAGTGTCACACCTCACAGTATCATTTGTGCCCACATGGATGAGTAGCATGGGGTAGTCCAGAGGGCTGGATAATCCTTGACAATGCCTCTGTAGCATCTCTAATACAGCCCCCCAGCAGGCAGCATACCTCCCGAGATGAAATGTCAGGTCAACAGATGGGCGCCTCCGTCCCCCTCAGCAAAGAATCTCCCACCACCACTACCCTACATTTCCTATTCGCAGTGGTGGCAGCAGACCTCCCAGCCTTAGGGGTACAAGTCTTCTCCTCCTTTACTGTAGGGGGTGATTCCTTCTCTCCTGTATCAAGAAGAGCATAAGTTACCTATTATGGCGGAAGGGTTCGGAGCAGGGGTGGAGCACTGCCTACTGCCAGAAGTAACCAGCTGCCTGTGTCCACCCTGAGCCATCTTTTCCATCAGTGGTGCTTCAGCAGTCCTGTGTATGGGACAGCTACCTCAGCTGTCTCCACATGGACACTGTACAGGAATCGCGTGTGGATTCAGATGCTCCTCAATCTAGCCACCGCCTCCTGTAGCTCTCCCACCTGCTGCCTGAGAGAGTCCACCAGTAGGCACCTTTCACATTGGATGCCCCTGGCCTGGATATCAGTAAGTGGAAATTGCAAGTTACAGCCCCTGCAAAACCACATCAGGATCTGGGTAGAAGCATCCATGCTCAGGTGCTCTGTCTGGCTACAGGCGCAGGTGGAGGAGACAGAAGCAGTGCTGGCACAGGTGTTGTGGTCTTCCTAACCATCGTAAGCCGCCTCCTGTCAAACTCCCCTGTCAGCTCTGCTCCCCTGGTCGCTCTGCCTCTGGCTTTTAAAGCCTGTTTGCCTAGGTCAGTCCCTCCCCCTCATGAGTCACACTGGGGAAGGCCAATCAAGGGAACAAGGTCAGGCACTCAGTTCCAACTGCCACAGCAGCTGTAACTGAAATTGAAGTCACCTGAAATCAGAATCACAATTTAAAATTCAAACAGTCAAGCACACTCACTCACACCAACAGCTAGTATTCTCACCTGGTAGCCTGTTCAGCAGCGGGATCTCTTGCTCTCCCTCTCAAACTCCCCTGTCTGCAGCTCCCTGTCCGCTCTGCTCCAGACAGGGAGCTGTATCTATGAAAATGTGTGCTTTGTGTTTTTATGCCTATGTAAAAAAAATGGATTTGTATGTTTCATGCAAACAAAGAACAACCTCATATAAACATAGCTGGAATTATGCAGTGGTTTTGTAACTGTCAGCCCCAGGATATTAGAGACAAGGTGGGTAAAGCCTCTCTCAGCAACAGAAATTGGTCCAGTAAAAGATATTACCTGACAAACCTTCTCTCATAGTTGGAATTCTGATACTCTTATAAAAGATCATAATTCTCATTACATGAATAATAAAGTATAGGGAAAATCAGAATTGGAAAATAGCATAGGATGCCTGGAGCTAAAGGCTAAAATGTTTCAAATTTGAGTGCCTAAAGTTTAGGAACTGAAGTGCATATTTAGGCAACTGACAAAATTGACCTGAGAGGTTATTCTGTTAAGTTGCTTTCTCCTGTTCCCTAGCTTATGGAGGACTCTTCCCTCAAGTATTTGGAATGGTTTAATTGTTAAAGGGATTTCTGAGTGAGTGACGTAAGGTGCATACATCACGTTAGATGCAAATCAACAAACATTGAGTGAATTAAGTCGTCCATGTACCAATGCTATCTGTGGGCTTGATCCTGAAAGTGCTGAGCACCCCATGTCCTGAGTTCAGTAAGTGTTGATGCTTAGAACTTTAAAGGCTTCAACCTTATTTATGGCTCTGATTTTTGTTGGTGGTGGGTTTTTCCTCTTTCTTTTTAGGTGTGTGCATGTGTGCACGCATGTAGACTTGAATCACATCTCAAGTTACAAGCATCATAAGGCAGATTTTCTTCGCACTTCTGAGCAGTGCAAAGGCAGTGGAACCCATCCGCAAGTCCCCTGCTGGAGAGTCATATCCAGCTCCTATACAGTACGGAGGATAGGGAGAGGGAGTGGTGGGATTCTGGGAGCATCCTTTTTGACCATGGTCAGCTGATACAAGTCAGAGCAGCCACAAGTTCCATCAAATTCATTGGTCAATTGCCTTCAGTTGACTACCATGGTGTATAAAATCTACCTGAGTTAGATGTCTTTTCAGGATAGAGGCCTACCACTAAATACTGTATTTGCATTCTGAAATTATTAAATCTTCTGTTTAATAATGAGTCTACAGTTTTTTAGCTCAATTGTGTTTTGCTTTTGCTTTTTCCTGTGCATTTAACAAACAGCTTGATCAGTGTGTAAAGCTATCATATATAAGGTTTAATAGCCCTCTACCATATGATTAAAATGCTTGAAGCTCTTTTGTGTTCTAGTTAGTTTGCTTGTGAAGGTTATTTATCTCCTGTGGTAGGAGGAAAAACCTTCAGAAGTTTGTAAGGCATGTGTTAAAATTACTTTTCAAGGAATGGAAACTGTTACAACTAGAATAAAAGCAAATGATATATATTTTTTTAAAAATCTGCATTTGATTGATCACAGCTATAATATTCATGGCGAAAATCTATAGATACATGAATTGAATTAATTTCTAAGAAATATCTGCAATGTCATGTTTTATAGAAACGAGATTTTCCTAATGCCAGACTTAATTTATTTTTCATTTAACAATTAATGACAAACCCTTCTGTTTTGTGGTATGGCATTTTTCTTATGATTTACCATAAGAGGCTGTGCCCATGCCTATAGGTAAGGTTACCCAAGTGTTTCCATTCTGTGGCTTCGTTTCAATTGTTCACATTTTTTGCCTTTGAGGTGGAACTTTGACAAGTTCCTTATCAGCCCAGGAGTGATTCGCTTACATCTTAAGGAAGAAAGTATTCAGACATTTTCAAAAATGAGAAGATTAGGGAAAAATATATACTTGTTGCCTTATACATATATGTTTGTTTGTTACAGCTGTAATACCTTAGTGGTTTCAAAGTATTTTAACATTTGACAGGGAGGTATTACCAATGTGTCAGATGAATCTTTCTATGGTCAGATAACTATATGGGTTGTGATTGGTCAAAATTGAGGTCTCTACATGCATGCGTCGAATTTTATAATGAAAAGCTACATCTGCCATCATTCTACTCGTTCTGTGTGTGCGTTCCTAGAGAGAATCCTATCACTCTTCTGTTGAGTGAAGTTATGCAGGGAAGGATGGCAAATAGAAGTCACTCACAAAGGAAGTAAAGATGGGTTCCTTAAGGAAATTCTGCCTATAACATAGAATGGGCTTCATGGAAAGAAGCCAGTGCTTATGCTTCACGGGTTGCGTTCCTCATTGCAGAGTATTCTACTGTTTTCTTATAAAAGCAGAAAGTGACCAAGTTAAAATTTCATGTGCAACCTTTGGTTTGCGCCCTTGTGCATCTTTATGAAGATACAGTACTGATACGTGATGAGTGTTTGTTTTTTCATGGGTTTCCCTACCTCACTCAATATACATATTGGCCAGAGCAAGTATGTGTAACAGATTGGACTGGAATCCACAGCACTCCACTTCATTTCTTGCTGTTGTGCTATGACGTCTTGGGAGTAAGGCTGCTATCTCCTCCCTCCGTCACTGCAGAAGCTGTATGCTGCATTATGAATGGGAGAGGATGTTAGATGAATGATTTAGTGGTTAAAAGGCTGAAATGGGGTCTTCTGCCATAGACTTCCTATGTGATCTTGAACAGGTCTCTGAAACACTCTGTGCCTTAAATCTGCCTTTGTAAAATAAGAGTATTAACATAGGGCATTGTTAGAATAAATTAATATTTTATGAAAATACTACTGTAATGAGAACCAGAGACAAGCGTATAAAGGAAAGTCAAGTCTGCACTGAGTGCAGACTTTGGGAAGTGTGTGCACCACATGTCCCGGGAACTACACATTGAATGGTGAAAATGAAAAAGCAACATAAACATCTGTTTTGTTCACTGTGCATTGTCTATCCTGGGCACAGAATGAGGTTGTGGTCCTATTTAAAAAATAGTGATTGTATAATAAAAGCCATGTTTATACTAGACACTCACAAAAAAATCAGAGCAAAGTTGTACATGGACCTTACTTTTGTAATGTTCAGTCCTTTCATTGTATCATTTGGCATCCTTAATTTTTAAATTTATTCTATTGAATATGATATGTCACTTATCATGTAGCAGTATATGATCTATTAAAATTCAGGGATGACTAGCACATCTGCAAAACAATAAGGCTCAGATTCTCTCCTGTACTTGATGTATGCTGAGCACAGGAGAGGGGAGTAAGCGGTCAGGAAATTGCATCTTTCTGTTTCATGATGTATTTGTATTAACCCCCAGCCATTATTGTAAATTAGAGCATTGTAGGGGTGAATCTAATTTACAAAAACTGGCTATGGAATTTCTGACCATACACCAGTTTTGAACTGGCATGATGCTGGTGCACTCTGGCCACCTTCAACATGCTGCAGTTAGATTCCTATACCACAATAGGGGTTGAACTTCTGGTGCATGAACTGACTATATATCACTTTGTACCATCTGAGACCTTCCTTGTGCTTCAGGACTTCTGAATGGGCCTTGTTAGAGCCAGTTTCCGCAACTTGAGGCCATCTGAGTGGTGCAAAGTGGCTAGAATAAGAGGAGAGAATTTGAGCTGTCTTTACTCTGGGAAAAGTCTGTTTGAAATTATCAACTGTCTAAAATATGAGTACTCTAGTGTTCCCCTCCACACTCAATACCACCCCATCTCTTGTTAAATATGACTCTTGCTCACAAAACATTTTAAATTCTTTTACAGTGTTACTGGACAAACTTTAGTCCAGTAAAAGATCTCACCCACCTTGTCTCTTGACCAATGTCAGCTGGTGAAAAGCTTTCAAGCTCTGTGCTGTCTATCTCTTTCACCAACAGAAGTTGGTCCAAATTGTCTTTCTAATATTTTGGGACGAACAGGGCTACATCACTGCAAATGAACTGTGTGGTATACAGAGGCATCAGATATAAACACAATCTGAGTGCAGTGGAGAGAGCCAGGAGAGAGAACTGCTGTATGATGTTGAAGATATGAAGGGACACTTTAATGTAGCAGAGGGAGAAACCTTTATTCGTATAAATATTTGAAATGATATAACAGTCCATAATCAACATAAATTAGTTCAACTTGGATATCTAGAAGTCTAAGTTACAGAAAACTTAGATACATGTTATGGCTAAATTTACCAATGGAACCAAAACTAAGTGGTGCATACCTTACTGAAATTGTACATAGAGCCAGATCTTGCTCACTGGGGTTAATATTTTCCAAACTCGGCATGATGCATTTGTCGGTGCAGTATAAATCCAAGAGTAATTGCCTTAAATACCACACAAGATGGCATATTTTAACTCATGTGATAGGCTAGGCTGAATTTTGGGAAACTTTCAAGCAGTCTGACAGGTTATATTTTTGAAAGGATGCCCTTGACTTCAGCCACTTATATTGGATGCCTTTTGTTCCTTAATTACATGCTTTGTGTGGTTCTTCCACAATCAGATGTCTAGAGCTTCATTTCAATGGGATAATATCCTCCCTTTTCCTTGGCTTAATCTGAGCAGAAGAGGAGGAAAACAATGTCACTAGTTCATATGGATAAAAGATAAGGAATCCCTGCCTCCTCTTTGCAGATGGAAAGGAGAATGTCTGTGCTTGCTACAACTACTCCCCTCTGGGAAGGGAGATGGGATGGTCAAATGCCCCTTGCATCTTCAAGGGCTGAAGAGAAACCTTACCATGCTCTCAGGCCAAAGAGAGGGAAACTATTATCCTGTTTGAGTAAAGTTCAATTTAAGGAATGAAGTTCTCAAGTTGTGCACAAAACCCAGGTAATCTGTTCAGGGGTTGAGGGACCAAAACCTAGCCTTGCAATCTTGAGGCAGGGCACGTGGTCTCCTGCACAGCCATACACAGATTTTACTTCTGGCTATGCAATGGAGTAGCGGTGCTCTCTGCCCTCTAAATCTTCCATTCTACTGGCTGTTTCTGGCTGAGTGTTCTGTAACCACTCGGTAAATGGCTTTCTGTACCAGCCTTTTAGAAAGCTTGTTAGGGATCCCTGCTCGAGGGCACATAAGGAGTATGCTTGCTTCATGTCATGAAGACTGCTCCTATTCCGCCCACCCTCTAGCAAGTCAGTTCCACATGGGTTCACTGGGGGTAGAATGCCTTGGGCTGGCCCTCCACATTTGGGTGAATTGTATCTGGTCTCTTCTGAATATTACCCATCTACCTAAATACACACACTCTCTGAAACCTAGACATCTATGCCAGACTTTGTCTGCTTTAAATCCCATAGTACATCTAATGAGAGCAGCATGTTTTTTAGCATTAAATTTCTATTAAATGGTGGTAGTACCTAGCAATTTCTCACCTTGCTAATTTGCAAATGTGGTACTTCAGCCTAAAGCCAGCAATCTCTCCCAACATTCTCAGCAAACATGTAAAGCTAAGCACTGTAGTGTTCCTATACTATTAAGTCCTCTTGCTTTTGCAAAGTATACTACATTTACATCCCAATTTACTATCACATTAGGAAATATTGGCATAGTAATTAAAACTATTCATTTCTTTGGGCAATTTTAGTCTAAAGGTACAGCATCCATGCTTGTTTTAAAGTCAGGTTCACAAAAATCTTATCTGCTGTTAGCTGGACTTTCATAAATGGGAACTGAGCTCTTCTGAAACAAACTGGCTGAATTTTCAGAAGAGCTCAGCACACTGGGTGCCAAGCTAATTTGCAAATCTCTCCATAAGTGCCACCATGAGCACTGCTGAGTATTGAGCACTTTTGGAAATCTGCTCCCCACCCCCTCCAAATGGGTCTAGTCATTAGTGTAATTTAGAAAATGTCTACTTTCATTTTGGCAGAGCAAAACCTATTCTTCCTAAGAATTTAAAAGTATGCAAAATAAAAACAGTTGCTTCACAGCTTGAGTGATTGATTGCAGTGAAAAATGTAGTCATTTTTTTTAAAGTATACCCACCCAGTCTAGCCGTGTGCATATATAGCCATCAGAACCAAGAAGCCTTTTACATTTGTACTAGGGAGAAAATCTTGTGTGGGTAAATATCTTGAAACTTATCAAATGATCATCTTTAGCTAAAAATGCTATGAACATTGGGTAGTATTTTTTACCCCCTCTTCAAAAGCACCTAGGTGATTTTGAAGAAGTTGCATTGACTTATGCTCCTAAGTCACTTGGTTGTCTTGAAAAATCTGTCAGACTGAAGCGTCAGTTTCTCCATATGTGGCTCTGATTCTGGCCTTCATATTTGCAGTGACCTACAGCTTAATAACAAAATATGGCTTCTATAGGTCCTGTCCATAATTGTACTGTGGATTTTTGGAAGAGTTTTTCTCAGAACACTTTGGAGAAGATGGTCATGTCTCCCTCACTTCCAGCTGCTTTATCCCGGGCATTTCCCTTTTATAAGGCAGTGTAAAGCCAGAGTAGCTGCTTCTGTGTTATGTAGTTTGTTCCCCATCCCTAGAAAAGGGAATGGGCTGGGAATAGAAACAAATTCTTAACAGTTGAGAACTTTAAAGTCATTACTGGATCTCTTTAGTCCTTGTCCAGAAAATAAACAAGTAGAAGGCAGGCATAATGTTTCTAATAGCTCAGAATAATTTAATAATGAACTATTGGCCTGCAAGAATTTTTCAGCCCCACACGCAATCATGTACATAGTGCAGCGATCAATTTATATTCTAAAACAGATGCTTCCCTGGCTGTGTAATATTCATTTTGATTAAACATTTAAATGTGAGCATTTAAAAATAAGATTCCCTAAAAACATTCTGAATACTTAATACTGATGTGGGAAAACTTGTTATGTTCAACTGTTCTGTAAATTTTCTGTCACAGATTAAATTGTGATGCATGCTAGAAGCAATGATCTAAGCAAACAAACACATTGGAACTGATGAGACAAATGGATGGTGAGGGACAGAATATGTCTACAAAACGCAAGAGACATAACCAAACTTCTTGTTGTAAAAATATTCTCTAGCCATTGAAGGAACTGGGAAAAGTATGGAAACTTCTAGATGAATAGAGCTTGTAACTTTTGAAGTGGACAAATATAGAACTTGCTGCATTTCTAAGGGGACAAAATATAATTAGGCATTTTGAAATCACATGAAAGTGTGGGGAGTGATGTGTAAAAATATACAGTATGTATCAGTGTTTTTCCATTGTTTTCCAGTGTCAAAAGATCGAAGGGGGGTGGGAATCAAGTTAATTCAGCATACAAACCAGCATGTTTGTCAATATTTGCTTTAATTTTAAGTATTTTTCTAGAAAAACTTAGATGCTTTAAATGAAATTATTAAAATTGTGAATTAAAGTAAGCAATGCCACCGGACAGTACAGTAGTTCATAGCTATTTTGGATGGCTCCATCCATCATACAAAAACTCTCATTAAAACTACTATATTGTAACCTGACAGTCACCAAATTCTGGGTCTGAAACTGTAGAAGAGTTCCCTAAATGAATGTCCTTTACTTAAACTCCCTGCAGATTGTCAGAGAACTGACAAGAGAAACACCTTTTATGGGTAATTATTCCTCTTTCAGAACATAGGGGTAGAAGTGGTTTCTCAGGTAACTGGCCCCAAAACATAACATAATAAGCACAGTGCATTTCATTTCAGTGCAACAGGAGGCTTGCTCTACTCAAAACCTGTGTCCACTCCCCTCCCAGCAGTTTCTCCATAAACATTCCTCTAACAATTAGCTTCACTTCAGTCTTATTTGTATTGAGTCCCTGACAGTTCATTTGCATTTAGTTCTCCATTTCAAACCCCAGGGGAGCAGAAAAACCACAGAATTTGGGTTCACTGGCAGAGTCAGAAAGATTAGTATTAGCATACTGATGGGGCCACAGCCTAAAACATCTTCCAGTGGCTTTATCTGAATATTGAACAGATAGAAAGATGTTCTTTCAGATTAAAAAAAAAAAAAACACCTGCATTTTGGAGGGGGGGAAACACATCAAGCTCTGATTCCCTTAGTCTTAATCAAATTCAGCATGCTACAAACCTCTTGATGGGACAAAACCTTTATTTTGTCTCTGATAGTGCAAGAAAATGAATATTAAACTCACTCTACCCATTACCTTGACAGATGTCTTGTCTGGGATTCTATTAATTGCTAACTGTCTGTGCTGTCTGACAGTTGGGAATTTTAGGCTTCAGAGGCAAATAAGTTTTGAAGCAATGCAGTAATAGTTTCTTTAAAAGTAAGAGGCAACAGAGCTGAGAAGAGACTGGACTGTTAAATTGAATACCTTTAGACAGTATTATGACAACAGAAAGGAATCAAAATATTAGCTCTGAAGACTTGATCAAATTAATAGCATGCATTACTTCAGACATGCTCACATACTTACTGTAAAATAATCTGTGGGTGTGATAATCCAAATGCCCTGTGCTAACCTGTATGGGAAGGCTATAGTCTGATGTCCCAGAATGCTAGAGAAAACATGTTCTTCTGTAGGTTCAGATAAATAGAAGGATTTTACTGAATTCAAGACACAGTTCAGCGATATGATTAATGGAGCACTACTTGTGGTGTTTGCTCTGATATTAAAATGAAGTTCTTACTCCATGCATCTGACGAAGTGGGGTTTTTACTCACGAAAGCGTATGCCCACATAAATCTGTTAGTCTTTAAGGTGCCACCGAACTCCTCATTATTTTTGTGGATACAGACTAACCCTCTGATACTTGAATGTTCAATTATCCTGCATAAATTTGCATATTTAAATAAACTGAATTACAGAAGTTGCTGAGGGAGAATATGGAGGCTTTGGCAGTTTGATAAAGGACAATTGAGGCTATTGGTATCTTGGATGTCTGGTGTGAATATGGTTTTTGGTACTCAGATGCCAACTGAGGCTTTTGACAAGAAGCAGGGACATGTATCTTTTCTGTACGTCTCCTTTGTTGGCAGGGTCAGAGGTAACACACTTTTTTTGAGGGGAGAGAGGGGAAGGTCAGGAGAGTTTGCCACTCTAGCAACCTTTGCAATTGACATGAACCACCTATGCCCTACTGTGGGTGATTACATTCAAATTCCAGAATGAGCATGTTACCTATTTATCACTTCAAAGGTGATCAGTAATGAAAGACGATTTTCAATGGAAATTAACATGACTGATTTCCA
Organism: Gopherus flavomarginatus; assembly: GCF_025201925.1. Lineage (NCBI taxonomy): Eukaryota > Metazoa > Chordata > Testudines > Testudinidae > Gopherus > Gopherus flavomarginatus. The sequence goes on from NC_066624.1 coordinate 94,475,187, forward strand.
GAATAACATCCCTGGAAATGAATGTGGCAGTTTACATGTCTGTTAAAACCATTGTTTTAGGCCATTTGTAGGCTCAAGAACATGGTGACTATTTTTAGGATGACTGCAAAAACCTGAGCACAAATATTCCAGTTACATTTTCAACTGGGGGGGAGTTTGCAACTGATGAGATTTCATTATATTGATAAGTTCCACTGCACTGGTTCTGCTTCACTGATTGGCCAAGTCTATCTGATGCTCATGAAGGTTAACAGATACACTTTTGTCTAAGTTTCTCTGAAGAATGGGCAGAAGATTTATTTCTGCAAGAGAGAAATACAGTTAATAAACATCTCTCTATAATAAAAACCAGAGCTGGTTACTGGCTTTTCACAATTCATATTTTTTCAGCTTTGCTCTTTTGTGCTCCTATTATGGGGCTTTGCCTGAGAGAGTCTTAGCTTCCCCTTAGTTGTATAAAAGCACAATGACTCCTTTTTTTTTTTTTTTGCTACAGTTTATTTTTATTTTTCATCACATTTGTAAAGCACACTGTCCTTGGGGGAGGGGCAATGGCTGCATGCTATTTCCAAAGGGTAACTGCTCTTTCAGTTAGATTGCTTTGCTTGGCTGGGCCACTTTTTCAGTTCTCATTCATGGAAATATTAGTTTAGACCATTCTATCGCATTGAATTCCTTCTGATCAGCCAGGAAACTGACAAGTTTCTTAGCTTGCTTTTTCTCCAGTTGTTATGCCTGTCCTGTCTGCTAATTGACTAACTGACTTTTTTTTTTCCTGTCCTTCACTCCACTTACTTCAGCAGAGTTCCACCAGATTTACAGCAGTACAAGTGCAAAGGGAATTGGGCCTGATGCCTTTATCTGCTTATACATAGGTAATGTTTATTGCAGCCAAACTTCTTATCCATATGTACAAGGGCGGCTCCAGGCACCAGCGCTCCAAGCACATGCCTGGGGTGGCAAGCAGCAGGGGGCGCTCTGCCAGTCGCCCCTAGGGCAGCAGACAGGGTGCCTTCGGTGGCAGGCCTGTGGAGGGTCTGCTGGTTCATTCACGTTATTCGATACATAGAGATGCAAACTATCACTGTGACATTTTCTGTTTCCTTCAGTTCCATCATTACATCTTGTTGGGTGTGAGTGCACATTGCTTATTAATCAGAATTTTTGTTTTACATGCTGAACAGTGAAACAGGAAGAAAAAATTATATGCATTTAGCTATAGTTATAAGTTATTGCTGCAGCTCCTGTGTTAAACTTGTGTTAGAAATAATATTCAGATAATGGTAGTGATAGTTTATTTTCCAAGTTGCTTCACAATATATTGTAAGATTTCATAGAGTAACACTTTTACTTTGAAAGACTTCCCATTCAGATTCTCTCATTTCAGTATATATTATGCGTTTACATAGAAAACAATTTTGGAAAACAGCCCTGGAAGCTGGAAAAGAGTTAGCAAAACCCTAATTAATATACTGGTCAAAGTTGAGTCTAATCCTGGTTTTGAGACAAAATTTCAATTCAGGGTAATTTTGTTTTTTTAACGTTAGCTTTTAAAACACACTGGCCATTTCTATGCATAAATAGCAGAAATGATGGAATTCTTCCTTTTACGATTTTATCAATAATTTGCAACACTATGCTTAATGCAGTCAGCCAATATAAATGTGATCTTGAGAGATTATGCATAAGAATTCTGATCGATGTAATGTGCACCTCTGTCCCAAAAAGATGTGGTGAATGGGCAGTGAAACTGAAGGAATCCTCACTTAGAAGAAGTCATAAGGATGATTGTCTGCACTGCAAGGTGTGGGGTCTCAAGATCAGGCTTTATATTCTGTAATAAGGAATATGAATTGACTCATGGGTCATGCAGTCTGCTGGGCAGTTGAAAGTCTATATCTGTGAACCAGCATACAGTCAATAGTTGACAACCCCTGGTTAACTGATTCTAATTCAAATTAATCAGTAGGTATGTGTCTGCATTGCAGTGAAGTTAAAGAGCCACATTCCCAGCTTGCGTAAATTGATGTAGTTCATCTGGAGAAGATTAAGCCATTCCAATTTACACCAGCTAAGACAGTTCAATTTACTTGATGAAAAAATTGCCATCATTCCTTCATTAACATCATCACAAATGTCCTAATCTTGCCCTTTGTCATTTTAAAAAAAAAACCCTTTAATTTGGCGGAAAACAAGTTTTTTGCCATGAATCCATTTTTGGAGAAATTAACCATCCCCCTCCTTTAAGACCCAAGGGGTTTGGGTCTGGGTTCTCCAGGGAAGGTTTTGGGGGGACAAAGTGTGCCAGACACTAAATTTTGGCTGGTAGCAGCGTACTAGATTTAAGCTGTAATTAAGCTTAAGTGTTCATGCAGGTCCCCACTTGTGGTACCCTAAAGTTCAAATAAGGGGGGAAAAATCTTGACATGATGAGCAGCGGGTGGGATTTTTAGGAACCAAAAGCCAGAAGGATTTTTTCTCTCTCCTTTTTAGCTGCTTGGAAAGCAGCCTGAGGGCAGAGGTGTTAAGTTTTTAACAAGGGTCTTTGTTAAGAGGAGGCTTCAAGCTGTGAGCCAGCAGACAGCCAGCAAAAGGCTTTTACAAGTTGAATTGTTTTCTTTCCTTCTACCTCTCGGGTATAGCTAGTTAGAAAATCTCTGTTAACCACGCAGCCCTAAGTTGAAGCATCCCAGTCAGTAAACTGTGGGGGGGTGTGGCCAGCACAAGAAAGCAGAAAAATGAGTGCTAAGAGAGCAGTTAAACAGGAAATGGCTAGGCAGGACGCAGAAGAGAGAGCCAAAGAGGCTGACCACAGGAGAAAGCTAGACAAGAGAAAAAGATGGAGGCTGACCACCAGAGGGCTTTGGGGCTCCAGAGGGAGGCCCTGGAATTAAAAAAGGCTAAGCAGGATGTAAGAGCCAACCCTAACAACCCTTCTCCAGGTACTGTTCCCCATCCCAGGAAATTCCCCACCTACAAGGCAGGTGATGATACTGAGGCCTTCTTAAAAATTTTGAAAGGACCTGCCATGGGTACAACATCTCTACAGACCAGTACATGATAGAGCTGAGGCCACAGCTCAGTGGACCCTTAGCAGAGGTGGCAGCTGAAATGCCTAAGGAACACATGAACGATTAAGAACTTTTTCAAACCAAGGCCAGAATCAGAATGGGGCTAACACCTGAGCATGCCCGTCGGCAGTTCAGAGCCTTAAGATGGAAACCCGATGTGTCATTTACGTGACACGCCTATCACATTGGAAAGAATTGGGATGCCTGGATATCAGGACTAAATATTAAATCTCTGGAAGAGCTCTCCCTCCTAATGTAAATGGAACAGTTCTTAGAGGGTGTTCCTGAGGAAATAGAAAGGTACATCCTAAATGGGAATCCCAAAACTGTAAGCGAGGTGGGGGAGACTAGAGTCAGATGGGTGGAAGTGGCAGAGAAGAAAAAAGCTACTAGCAAGGGGAGCGAATATCACAGGCGGCAACCTGAAAATAAACCTATCCCTGAGGGCAACCCAAGACCCCACCTACAACCCAAGGAAAGCCCCAGACTCCCTATTGTCCCACCTCACCAGTCTCCAGCAACCCACCTCAGCCCAGTGACCAGTCAGCTGGGCGATGTTTTAAATGTAATGAATTGGGACACATAAAGGCCAACTGCCCCAAGAACCCCAACCGAGTGCAGTTCATTACACGGCCATCACACCAAAGATCCCCAGGCCCAGATGCCTCTCAAATTACCTTCGCTCCGAGGGTAACCTTGAAAGTTTCACGGAAAGGAGGTTATCGCGTGGAGAGACATGGGCACAAATGTCAGCTATCTACCAATCCTTAGTGGACTCCAAATTCATCAACCCAGAGGCCCAAGTGACAATTTACCCATTCATGTCAAAATCTGTAAACTTGCCTACAGCTGAACTGCCTGTCCAGTACAAGAGCTGGTCAGGAATGTAGATTTTTGCAGTCTAATTATCCCATCTCCATGCTACTGGGGGAAGACTTGGCCAACCAGGTGAAGCGGGCCAAGAGGGTGGGAATGGTTACATGCAGCCAAGCCAGGCAAGCTTCCAGACCTGTCTCTGTTCCTGAGCTGTCCACAAGGGCCCCGTCTGTGTTACCAGAAACCCAGACAGAGGTGGACCCAGATCACCTGCCAATGACTGCAACAGCTGTAGTGCATCCAGCCCCAGAACTGGAACTGGGAAAAGCAACCAGCACCAGAACCGTTGCCAGCACTGACGCCAGCGCTTGCAAACCCATCTCCAACCCCAATGCCAGAGGGCGCCAGCGGACCTGAACTGGCAGAAGCAGCAGACAACCCTACCTCAGAGGCTCAGCCAGAGCCTGAAATATCGCATAGTGCACCAGCGGGGAGTGGTTCACCATCAACGAAAACAACCCCATCACCTGCATTGCTTCTAGAGGGACCAAGTCCACAGTCTAAGGAGGAACTGGTGCCTCCAGCCTCAAGGGAACAGTTCGAGACTCAACAGGAAGCAGAGGACAACCTTCAGAAAGCTTGGGTGGCGGCACGGAGCACCCCACTGCCTCTCAACTCTTCTAACCAATCCCGGTTTGTTGTAGAACAAGGACTTTTTTATACAAGGAGACTCATTCTGGTGGACACCAGGAAGACTGGCTTCCTCAAAAACAGTTGGTAGTTCCAACTAAGTACCGGGGAAAGCTCTTAAGCTTAGCCCATGATCATCCCAGTGCCAATTCTGGGGTGAACAGAACCAAAGACAGGTTGGGGAAGTCCTTCCACTGGGAGGGGATGGGCAAGGATGTTGCTAATTATGTCCTGTCTTGTGAGGTGTGCCAAAGAGTGGGAAAGCCCCAAGACCAAGTCCAAGCCCCTCTCCAGCCACTCCCCATAATTGAGGTCCCATTTCAGCGAATAGCTGTGGATATTCTGCATCCTTTCCCAAAAAACCTCCCAGAGAAAAGCAGTACATACTGACTTTTGTGGACTTTGCTACCCGATGGCTGGAAGCTGTAGCTCTAAGCAACACCAGGGCTAAAACTGTGTGCCAGGCCTTAACAGACATTTTTGCAGGTTAGGTTGGCCCTCCGACATCCTTACAGATTCAGGAACTAATTTCGTGGCAGGGACCATGAAAGATCTATGGGAAGCTCATGGAGTGAAGCACTTGGTTGCCATCCCGTACCACCATCAAACCAATGGCCTGGTGGAAAGGTTTAATGGAACTTTGGGGGTCATGATACGTAAATTCATAAATGAACACTCCAATGATTGGGACCTAGTGTTGCAGCAGTTGCTTTTTGCCTACAGGGCTGTACCACATCCCAGTTTAGGGTTTTCACCCTTTGAACTTGTGTATGGCCATGAGGTTAAGGGGCCATTACAGCTGGTGAAGCAGCAATGGGTGGGGTTTATACCTTTCCAGGAACTAACATTCTAGACTTTTGTAAGCAACCTACAAAGCACTCTCCGACACTCTTTAGCCCTTGCTAAAGAAAACCTAAAGAATGCTCGGGAAGAGCAAAAGGCCTGGTATGATAAACATACCAGAGAGCGTTCCTTCAAAGTAGGAGACCAGGTTATGGTCTTTAAGGCGTCATGGGAAGGGCCATTCATAGTCCAAGAGCCCCTAGGAGCTGTTAACTATCTCATAGCATTCCCCACCTCAACCCTAAAGTGTACCATGTTAATTCTCTCAAGCCCTTTTATTCCAGAGACTTTAAAGGTTTGTTAGTTTACAGCCCATGGAGAAGATGATGCTGAGTGGCCTGAAGGTGTCTTCTACGAAGGAAAAATTGACGGTGGCGTGGAAGAGGTGAACCTCTCCACAACCTTGGAACGTCTGCAGCGGGAACAGATCAAGAAGCTGTGCACTAGCTTCACCCTGTTGTTCTCAGCCACCCCAGGACAGATTGAACAGGCATATCCCTCCACTGACACAGGCAATGCTCACCCAATTAGAACCCTACCCTACCAGGTGTCTCCTCATGCCCAAGCTGCAATAGAATGGGAGATCCAAAACATGCTACAGATGGGTATAATCTGCCCCTCTACCAGTGTATGGGCATCTCCAGTGGTTCTGGTACACAAACCAGATCGGGAAATAAGCTTTTGTGTGGACTACCGTAAGCTAAATGCTGTAACTCGTCCCGACAACTATCCAATGCCATGCACTGATGAGCTATTGGAGAAATTGGGACGTCCCCAGTTCATCTTTACTGTAGACTTAACCAAGGGGTACTGGCAAGTACCGCTAGATGAACCCACAAAAGAAAGGTCAGCCTTCATTACCCATGCAGGGGTGTATGAATGTGCTTCCTTTCGGGCTGCGAAATGCACCCGCCACCTTCCAAAGACTTGTAGATGGTCTCCTAGCAGGATTGGGAGAATATACAGTTACCTACCTCGATGATGTGGCCATATTTTCAGATTCATGGGCAGAACATCTAGAACACCTGGAAAAATCTTTCAGCGCATCAGGCAGGACTAACTGTTAAGGCTAAAAAGCGTCAAATAGGCCAAAACAGAGTGACTTACCTTGGACACCAGGTGGGTCAAGGAACAATAAACTCCCTACAGGCCAAGGTGGATGCTATCCAAAAGTGGCCTGTCCCAAAGTCAAAGAAACAGGTCCAATCCTTCTTAGGCTTGGCCAGATATTACAAGTGATTTGTACCACATACAGCCAAATCACTGCCCCACTAACAGACCTGACCAAAAAGACCCAGCCGAATGCAGTTAAGTGGACTGAGTGTCAGAAGGCCTTTACCCAGCTTAAGGCAACATTCATGTCTGACCCTGTGCTAAGGGCCCCAGACTTTGATAAACTATTCCTAGTAACCACAGATGCATCTGAGCGTGATGTAGGAGCAAGTTTAATGCAGGAAGGACTGGATCAAAACTTCTATCCTGTCGTGTTTCTCAGCAATAAACTGTCTGAGAGGGAAAGCCACTAGTCAATCAGTGAAAAAGAATGCTACGCCATTGTGTATGCCCTGGAAAAACTATGCTCATACATTTGGGTACGGCATTTCCAGCTACAAACCGACCATGCTGCGCTAAAGTGGCTTCATACTGCCAAGGGAAACAACAAAAAACTGCTGCGATGGACTTTAGCTCTCCAAGATTTTGATTTTGAAATTCAACACGTTTCAGGAGCTTCTAACAAAGTAGCTGATGCACTCTCCCATGAAAGTTTCCCAGAATCAACTGGTTAAAAATTTTCCTTAAAATGTGAAAAGTCTCTTGTAGTTTACATACTTAGTAGTATATGTAAAGGTGCATGTGTGTTATTAATCTGTTCTAAAGTTCTAGGAAGAAATCATGGCCAGTGTGGTTCCACGCTGTCTGAGATTGCAGGGGAGAGGGGGGTGTCATAAACAGATGGTTAAGGGTTAATGTCTCTTACCTGTAGAGAGTTAAGAAGCTCCGTAAACCTGGCTGACACCTGACCAGAGGACCAATAGAGGGACAAGATACTTTCAAATCTTGGTGGAGGGAAGTCTATCTTTGTGCTTTTTGTTTGGTTCGTTGTTCGCTCTTGGGACTGAGAGGGATGGGACATGATTCCAGGCTTTCCCAATCTTTCTGAATCAACCTTTCATGTTTCAAAATTGTAAGTAATAGCCAGGCAAGGCGGATTAGTCTTATGTTTGTTTTCTCAACTTGTAAATGTCTCTCTTTGCTGGAAGGATTTTTACCTCTGTTTGCTGTAACTTTGAATCTAAGGCTAGGGGTGGGGGTCCCTCTAGTCTATATGAATCTGAGTACCCTGTAAAGCACTTTCCATTCTGATTTTACAAAACTTACTTTTTTCTTTTTTTCTTTAAGAACCTGATTGATTATTCCTTGTTAAGATCCAAGGAGTTTGGATCCGTGTGAAGCCTCTCAAGGCAACCCAGGGAGGGGAAAGTCTGGGGGAAAAAGTAGGGGATGGTTAATTTCTCCTTGTTTTAAGACCCAAGGGGTTTGGGTCTGGGTTCCCCAGGGAAGGTTTTGGGGGAACAGAAAGTGTGCCAGACACTAAATTCTGGCTGGTGGCAGCATACCAGATTTAAGCTAGTAATTAAGCTTAAAAGTGTCCATGCAGGTCCCCACTTTTTGTACCCTAAAGTTCAAAGTGGGGGGGAAAAACCTTGACACAGTGGTTGTTAGAGAAGACTGGCAAGGATTTTTTGATAATTCAGCTAGACAAATTCACCCTGGAAATAAGGCGTAAATGTTTAACAGTGAAGAGTAATTAACCACTGTAACAACTTGTATTGGATTCTCCATCACTGTCCATCTTTAAATCAGGACTGGATTTTTTTCTAAAATACCCTGTCTTGGGCATTATTTTAGGGAAGTTTTCTGGCCTGTGTTATGCAGGAGTTCAGACTAAATGATCACAGTGGTCCCTTCTGGCCTCAGAATCTGAGTCTCTTCTATCCCTTCCGGTCAGCTTACTTTCCTTTTTAGCATGTTTCCCATTCATCTCAGCTCTCGTTATTGGACACTCACTCAGTCTAGGAACAAACTGCATCAGGTGCATGGCACATATTGGGGAGCCACTACTTATTCTGTTTCCCAGGACACTGGCAGCCTCTGCCTTTTTTCCGTGAGACCTACATATGACATGAAAGACCATAGTTCTGAACTGAAAACATTTTAAAATGGGATATGAAGCAAGAATTACCTATAAGAATTTTTCAACACAGTACAGTACTTTTCATACTACTTTTGTACTCACTTAAAATGATAAATTCAAATTCATATTCATCTGTAAGATGCATGTCTCAAGCCAAGGGCCATATCATATTGAGCACATATTCCACATGCTCCCTGACCTGATTGAGGCTTAAATAACACTTCAGTCTTTTAAAGACACGGGGTGGGTGAGGTAATATATTTTACTGGACCAACTTGTGTTGGTGAAAGACAAGCTTTTGAGCTTAAACAGAGATCTTGTTCAGGTCTTGTAAATTACTCAGTGTCACAGCTAAATAAAAGGTGGAATAGCTTGTTTAGCCTAAGTAGTTAACACACACTTTAAGGGACCATTCCAGTCATAGGGAGGAAAGAAAGGGGCCAGGAGGCAGCTGGAGAGGGAGGTCTTAGTAGATTGTTGCAATGAGCCACACATCCAGTGTGTCTATTCAGTCTGGCAAAGTTACGAATTTAAGGTCCCAGGCTCATCTTTTTGGAAGCATTGTGCAGTTTTCCTTTGAGGAGGAGGACTGATAGGTCATAGAGTGATTGATTGCTCTGGGAAAAATGTTTATCCACAGCTGATACGCTGGTTTTTGTCTTTTTTATCATTTTCCTCAGTGAGCTCATTCGGGAGCAATAGTGGTTTAGCTTCACCCATATAGTTGTTGTTGGGACATTTAGTGCACCCAATGAGGTACAGCACATCTTGTGATAAGCATGTGTAGGACCCATGGATCTTGAAATGTGCATTGTAGGGGATGTTGATCATTGTAGCAGTGGAGATAAGTTTGCAAGTTTTTGCATGTGTTATTCTGGCAGGCTCTGATGCCTCTTTGAGTTGGTGTGACCTGGTCTGTGGAGGCTTCAGACAAAAGGTGCAAAGTATATGTACAAAATATGAAATTTGGACCAAATGCTGCCTTCTGTTACACCTGTGAAGTCATTTTGGATTTTACATATGCAACTGAGGACAGAACTTGGGCTGATGAGGGACAGGTGTTTAAAGGCATTTTATGCCTAGAGATTCAGATAGGTGATGAGATTTTCAGTAACACCTTGGTGCCAAATTTCCATTGATTTCAATGGGAGTTAGGCAGCTATTAGGCACTTTTAAAAATCCCATCTGCATCTTTAGGCACCTAAATGCCTTTAATCATCTGTCCTTCAGTTGAGTATAAACTGTACTTAACCAGCTGTGTTTGAATTTTTACACATTTTCCTTTAATAGAAAAATAATCCTGTTAAAATTATGGCAGAGTTTTTTATTTTCTTTTGTTATAATGTTCATTTGGACTGATACCTTTATATTTTCAACATTTAAGTTTTATTAGCATCATAATGTGTTTCTGAGGATGAAGCTGATTTACTTAGAACTGATTTTCTCTTGTTCACCAAACTTTCTTATAAAGCATCAATATGACTCAGGGGAGACCTGTAAGACATTAGAAAGTGTTTGTTTGCAATCATTCTACAGCAGAGGACTTGAGTATAATTAGCTTCACTCAGGAAGTGCACAGCACCTCGCAGAATGGAGTTCCTATTTGCTAACCAATCCTTACTCACATTCACTCTATATTACTATAGAATCTTAAAGTTGTGGCTGTGGATCTTATACCTGTAAAAGCAGGGTAGTAGTGTTACCTTTACTTCAAAATCTGTATGATGATTGTTTAACACAGTGACTCTTAAGTGATGAGAGAACTATAATTATAAACCTCTGAGTAGTATATCCTGCTGTTTCCAATCATTTGCAAGTTAACAGTTTCTCTCTATAGAGGAAGCACCATTGATATACCCTAGAGATGGAATTCATCCATGTTCTGGGTAATATCTACTGAGCCCTGTATAAGGGTTTCCCAGGGGGAATGCAGTGAAGCAGCTACATACAGTACTGTGGGGGGAGGGGGTGAATGCATGCATCATAGAAAACTTCTCTGCATTGGCCCCACAAGGGCAAGCATGGACGTTTTGAAATGGGGGCGATCTGTGGGCAGAGGATCCAGACCATGGAGTTCATATTCAGTTGTATCCAAGTGGCCCCAACACTGCCACAGAAGAGCTGCCAGGCCAAGGAATGGGGATGGTGAAGAAAAACTGAGGTGGGATGGAATTTCACCTCACTAGCCCCTCTCTTCCAATTGCATAGTCTGAATACTCTGACTTTATTAGGGTGACCAGATGAGATGAAGAAAATATCGGGACACATGTGGGGGAGAGTCCCGCTGGCAGAGTGCAAAAAAAAAGCAGAGTCCTGCTGGCACAGCAAAAAGCGCAGAGTCCCAGAGTCCTGCTGGCAGAGGGCGGGGAAACAGAGTTCTGCCAGTAGAACAGAACAAAACAACCAGGAGTGTGAAATATCGGGACAAATTGTGTCCTGACCAAACATCGATTGGGATGTGGGACAATGTCTACAAATCAAGACAATACCGATTTTATCGGGATGTCTGGTCACCCTAGACTTTATGCAGATTGAGTGGATTTCACTCTTAAGAGAACATACATAAAGCATATTCATTAAAACCTGCGGTTCCTGCCTAAAGATCATAGAAATAGATACTTCAGTCTAAAACCTACTAGTGTGTGGTTCAAATTCAGACTTTTTTTTATTTTCCATCGGATGCAAAATATTTTCAGTTGGCTTCCCACATCTAAAGTACATTTTGACAAAAGTAGTCTGGAATACCATTTAATTTTTTATTTTTACCATGAGAAAAGTTTGAACACTTAACTTTCTTACAGAAAAATCTAAACATTTTCAACCCTTTCTCTTGCTTCCTATAAGTTGTTGCTCTGGACATTTTATTTTATTAACTTTTTTTTAATTCTTACAAGTCAAGAGTATTAGTGAAAACATTCTGCTTCACGTACTACAGCTCTTAACAGTCAGGTCAGGACTACAATAGTCTCTGCACCAATATCTGGTGGTGACTATTGTTCTATTTCCTTTTATTACATAGGGCCTGAGCCACAGCCCATTGAGGTCAATGCAAGTCTTTCCTTGGACTTCAGTAGCCTTTGCATCAGGGCCATAATGCAACATCTAGAGATGGAATAACACATCTTCACAGACAGAATATGAAATCTTGGCTCCATTTTAAATTACTGGCAAAGCTCCTATTAACTTCACTGGGACAGGATTTCACCTGTAATGTCTATTAGTGTAAGTGGCAAAAGTGACTCGGGCCAGGTCTACACAGACACACTAGTATAACTATGTTGCTTACGAGTATGAAAAATCCACTGAGTAATGTAGTTATACTGAACTAACCCCAGGTGTAGACAGTGCTAAGCATAGGAGGCAAATGAACTGCCAGCAGGGGAAGGCTAGCCCCCAGTCCTGCCTGCCATAGGCCCTGTTCCCTTTGTGCCCCCACCTGAGCCCAGAGCCCCTCTCCCCAGAGCACCAGGAGGGTGGGCGGCACATAGCTGCAGCCCCCTCATTCCTGGAGTGCCAGGAGGGCAGGCAGTGTGGCCCCAGCCTGAGCTGGGGCCACCACACAGGGACTGGAGCTGCATGCAGAGCAGGAAGCAGGAGTGGGGAGCCTGGGGGTACAGCATGGGCAGGGCCACCCCTGGCTGCTTAGGGAGACACAGCCTCCTCCAGCCTGTGGTATCTGCTGTCCATGGTGCTAAATTGACAGGAGAGCTTCTCTCTACAGAGCTATTGCCTCTCAGGGAGGTGGATGCCTCCCATCAGCATAATAGCATCTTCATTAAACTGGTAGAGGGGTGCAGCTGTGCTTCTGCTCTATGTATAGACAAGCCCTCAGTGTCACTGCTAACTACAAGGTGGAACAGGTTGTTTAGCATAAAGAGTTAAAACATTTCAAGGGACCATTCAAGGTGAAGTGGCCCCATGGTATATGCAGTGTCGAGGGATGCTTTCCATCATATTTTGGGTGCTTGCTGATTGTCTCAGGTTTCATTCTTGGGTCCAATGGTGGCATCACTTGCAAAAATGCAGACCAGTTGACCATAGTATGAGCAGGTAGTGGGGATGTTACCAGAGGTCAAATTCTTGTCCCTTGTCTTCTGCTTGGGCTGCTTTGTGTTTTGCTCAGCACTGGGACCACCTTTAAGAGTACCTCTCTCCCCATGCCCCAGTCATTTCCTCTGACAGTGTCTTGTAAATGTCTGCATTCATATGACTTTTCTCTAGGTGGGACTGGACATGCAACTCTCCAAAGAGGACAGTTAAGTCCAGAACCCTGCAGGGATCCATATGGAAGCTTTGAGAGGGCATAACTACTAAAATACTTATGTCTCTGGATATGTGAACTCACCACTATTTGGTATCACAATGGGCCACACCTGGCTGCGTGCCAGCATTTAAACACAGTGACTGACATCTGGTCAAGATGACCCCAGAGTAATGGAGGCCGCAAGGATAGGAAATCCAGATGTGAAGTGGTGCAGTCTGGGATAGAAGAGGGAGGATAGCCAGAAGAACATTAGTTAGGAATGCAGCCACACAAACTTTAAAATGAAGAAACACTGCATATGTTCCAAGGAAGATCCATTACTGTGACCTAAGACATCAAATCATTCACTGGAAAAAATGTTTGTGAATGCAGGGCACTTTAGTGTGAATGCTAACATGAATCTGATGTAACATGCCTGTGTGGACAAGTCCTGAATGCTTCCATTATACACAAGAAAGACACTACAGAAAAATGAGATGTATAATCCCTTCCAGTTGAAAGAGTAACATTTTAGTTGATAGGTTCAGGGGCATTAAGACATTAACATTTTGTTCCCCCTGCAAATATTCTTGTTAAATCTACAACTTTTTATTAGTGTAAGTAGTCCTATTGGCTTCAATGGAACAGCCTGTAGATTACAGGATTGGGGCATGGTTTGTTTCCGAAACATTAACATGTTTTATACGAAAACGGACATTCACCCAAGAAAGACATGCCATTTCTTTTTCATAACTATAAAAGGTATGCATATGGCTGATGAAATATGAAAGACGGTATGTCTTATTCATAAACACAATTGCTCAACAGCGGACATCAAATACACCTTCTGAAAGAATCAAACCGTGACAAGTAATGACATGCTAACTTCTTTGAAAGTTAAGTATCTGTTAAATTTTTAAACAGACACACTTCAAGTGACAGACTGAATGAGTACTCGTCCAAAATGCTAGCTTTTAACCAGAAAAGCAAAAATATGGGAAGATCTGTTGTGAATGTAGCTATTTATTTATGGTTCTGTTCATGTGTACTACAGATTTAAACACACAAATTTGCTGTCTACAGAAGGCAGCTGCCATTTTTTGAGGCAGAGTTCATCATATTGCAGAGGAGATGTACATTGTGGTCTTCCTGGAGGTTCTTTACTATATTTCATGATTGTTTTTCCTTATGTAAAAGAGAATCCTTCAAAATGAAAGGTTCCGGTTCTTTTCTCACATGTGCAAGTTGTTTGTTTTTTCCCCCAGCATGAGCAGAGATTTGGGTTCGCAAGATATGGATTGCTTTTGTGTATGGAAAACATAACAAAAAGAAAAGAAAGTAAAATTAGCAATGGGCAAACCTCAAAAATGTGGAGGTTCAACTCAATTTGGACAGGCATTCAAATTCAAATAGTTACCTGAACTTCATTGGAAGTCTTTGGGTCTACAAAAGCAGGCCATGGTCTCATGAGAACTAGCTTTCTTGTGTGATTCCATTATTGGCCAGGAAGGAAATATGCTAACATGTTCCTTTTCTCATAGTAATTGGGAACACACCCTGGGTTGCATCCTGCAGATATAAAGAGATGTGATAATGAAATATAGTGGGGGGGGAGGGTTATCTGGACTTTCTACAACCTCACAAAATGTGATTGATTCAGATTCATTCTGAATTTTAGCAAAAATTAGGGTCAATTTCTAGTCTCTCAATCTGTTTCACCTAACCAGTTCCCTCAATTCTGTTGGATATTAGATTTTTTTTGGTAGCACCTATTGGCACAGTATTTTAAGCACCAAACTAGTTTTCCCCCCCGCCATACTGAACACAACAGGAACATATGTTCTTATATGTAGTTCATTGCAGTTAGACAAACTGATCACATGGAGTCAGCCTATACAATTGTTCAATACAGACCTCGAAGAATTATGCTGATAAAACTTTTTTTCATAATTATATGTCAGTACTGCTCTAGATCAGTGGTCCCCAACCTTTTCGTCTGACGGGCGCCAGATGAAGGACCATGGCAGTGGTGGAGCATCTGCTGAAATGCCACCGAATTTCTGTGGTGTTTCAGTGGCGAGACCTCTCAATGACACCACTTGCTGCTGACAAGTGATGTCCATGGAGAGGCATCACTGCCAAAATGCCACCGAAATTCAGTGGCATTTTGGCGGATGCTTGACCACTGGCCAGGATGCGGGCGCATTTAGATGCCTTCGCGGGCGCCATGGTGCCCGCGGGCACTGCGTTGTGGACCCCTGCCTTAGAGAGTTGTAAGACAACACCCATTAGGGTCTGTCTTTCTACCTTAGAGGTTTCTTCTGTAGTGCCTAACAAGATAGTATTTTAATATTAATGGCAGTTGTACTCTTTTAGTACTTCCGATATATAGTGCTGAATAGTTCTCTCATTTCAGACCCTTATGGTAAATTAGACTAGATTTCTATAGAAAAAATCCATAGCAGGGATATAATTAACTATTAAATGCTATAAGATAGTTTGAAAGAATATTGTCTGTTATAGTCTATAGGTTTCATCCCTATTCAGTTCAACAGGGTCGTCCATAAGAAACTGTTCAGAGAAATAATATGATGGAGGAGCAGAAAGAAGACTTTGAATAGCAAATATTCAGAATCTTGCTGTTTAAAATTTTAAACCCATTTCAGTGTGTCATATTGCCTACAACATTGACCATGTCATCAATGTTGCTTGATGTGTTCTTTCAGGGGGCTTCTACTGCCCCCTGACTGGCTTTCTTTGGCTATCCCCTGGTCAGGACAGTTCTTGGCCCCTAGCCTCTAATTAGGCCTACAGCCTGCATCAGTCCCTTTTGGGCTGTATTTGTGAAGGCAAACTGGTGCAGGGGTGTTACCCCTTCACTGTCCAAGCCTTTCTGCTTCCTTTCCCTGTCTGGGCTCTCCTTCTATAGCAGGTCTGTTTTCACTATTGGTTCTAGCTGAGGGTACCAGCCTCAGACTGGCAGCTGTGTAGGTGTGTGGTCAGGCTGCTTGCTTATAGGCAGAAGAAGCTCCACTGGCCCTTCTGCCTCTTAAGTATGGGGTTTGTGGATTCCAATACATACATTACCTAATAAGAAGATGTTGCATAGCATGTTTTGGAGCATATGTTATAGTGCTGGTCACTATAATGAGACAGTGACCACCAGCTGTGACAACTTGTGCTTGCCTGTAGGAATATAACACTGAATATATCATGTAACCACTGAAGGTGCCAGAGGGCACATGATTTTAAAACCAAACTTTTCTCCACATCTGTGTGTTCAACACATTGGTTATCCTAATCTGATTTGTATGCTCAGTGACTCGCCATCAGCCTTACTCTGTACAGTGCATGATCAAATTATATAAATATTATGCCAATGTCAAGTTCTTGTGCCCTCAATTAAAAATATGAATTATTTTCCAGCACTGCTCTTAAGTTGAAGTCTTACAGAATGTGACAAAGGACTTTGTACCACAAATGAAGAGCTGATAGGTATATAATAAGGCTTGGGAGGATTAGATTTTTATCAGTAAATTTTGGTGATTTTCCCCATACACCTACAAACAGACAAAATATTTCCATCAATATTTGAAATTTCAGGTAAAGTAAGAAATACTGCTTGAGAACTTATAAGAATTTGATTTAGATATTTGCTTTGTATATTTTGATGTGATGATTTGCATGCTAACAGTTATGAAGCTTTAACTTTTGAATCTGTGACTGTCCTTAATTTTCTGACCTTTCCCCCATAATTTCCTACACTTGTGAAAAGTTAGATAAAAATGAGGGAAAATGCTTAACTCATAATTTTGCAGGACTGAAAATTTAAATCCATATAAATGAGAGGAAAAAAGCTTAACTGAAATTGAAGAAAAAATAAAAAAAAATTCTGCCAAGCATATCTATAACCTTGTATAGATTTCTGCCTTCTTTTCTCTTTGCCTTCTCAGTTAGAGTGAGGCCAAATTCTGCCATCTGATACCCATGGAACCTCATTGATTTTGAGGGGAGATTATAGTGGAGATCTGAATTTGGACCAATCACTTTTATTCTGTAATTTATTAGTCCATTTGATCTATACCATGATTAATGAAGTAGGCTTTTCAATAGTGTAGCAGTCTTTCATGGAATCCAACTTGTCAGCTTGCTCAGATATGAAGGCATTTTTAAAGTTGGCAAAAGAAAACTATGAACCCAAATCCCAAAAGGAGGAATTTCTCTTCTTACAAGGCAAGAATCTACATACCTTTATAAATATTTATTATAGTTTTATTAATGCAGCATACATTTTTAAAATTCACTTTAAAAAATATCTAACTTTACCTGAGCGTGAAGTGAATAACTGAATGAAGGCATCAGGATTTGGTCCACTGTTTGTAAGAATGGTTTAGGGTGTGTGTGTGTGTGTGTGTGTGTGTGTGTGTATGTGTGTTAAACTGCAAATGACCATTTCCTGAGTTGCTTTTCAGAATTAAGGCAAAAAGTCTGACTTCAATGAGAGTTTTACCATAAGGACACACCAAGGGTTTCATGATTAGCACACCTTTTTTCCCCAAATGCTTTTCAAACTTTACCTAGGAAATCCCATCAATAAACCCTTTGGAGGGTATTCATATAGAACCATGCAAAGAATCCTGGTTATGGATGTTCATATCTGGAATATTCTAATAGCTTTGTGCCACTGAAAATCTCTTATTCTCTTCCTCAAGAATTGTATTGAGTCCTCAAGGAAACCAGAGGATTTAGTGACTGTGATACCCATGTTTTAGGATACCAATACCCCTTTTGACCCATGCAGTTAGTCAAAGTTCAGGACACTGTGTTTCCATTAGGAGGAGAAATTGGTGATGGAGTTCAGGTATCTTGATGAAATTCTGTGACTTAGAACGTATAAAGTTCTGTTTCTCTGAACACAGCAGGGATCAACAGCAG
Source organism: Gopherus flavomarginatus (assembly GCF_025201925.1). Lineage (NCBI taxonomy): Eukaryota > Metazoa > Chordata > Testudines > Testudinidae > Gopherus > Gopherus flavomarginatus. The sequence goes on from NC_066624.1 coordinate 94,492,981, forward strand.
GAGACAGTTTATTTTTGCAATACTCTAAGCTCCTTTTAGCCCCAAGGGTTTCTCTCTAGGCTTTTCTCAGGTCTCACTCAGTGCTTTTTGGGGCTGTATCTGGCTTTCTTCTTTGTATCTTTTCCTGTGGTGTTCCTCCTGCTTGTGTGTCTCACACATTCACACCCCTCTCTACTAAAAACAATATCCAGCAAATCCCCTCTGCCACATGTGCCTTGGGCTTTGGGTTCCATGAAGGAGCTCAATGGTTTCTTACAATTCTCTTATCAAATGCTATGCCTGTATCCACTTGCTTCAATGACATTTTGCTGAACCCACAATAACACTACCCTACATGAGTTTTAATATGGTTTGCTCTTGTTTTTTGTTAGTCTTAGAACTGGTAACTCTCGTTTTTCCTAAAAGGTGTCAAGGGAGAGACAAAGAAATTGCTGATATTCTGAGAATTATCTGACATGATTAAATTTCCCCAGTTACTTTCATCATGATGTTTTAAAGCTGTCTAGAAAAATATGGTGGTGCATAGTTTCAGGTTGCTTAATTTCTCCCATATATTTGAATAATCAGGATCTAAATTGAGCATTTGAGGAAATACATATGACAAAAGAGCAAACTGTTTGCTCCTTAAACCACAGCTTGTTTTAGCAAATGAAAATGAAAATATTTATTGTCATTGCAATCTTCTCAACTCGTAAGAATTAACTTGTTTTACTCAATTTGGAGCTTGTCAGAGGCTCCAGTTTGACTGACCCAGAGAACGAAGTACTGTATTTAGTGATGAACACACACAGCATCAGTACAAGCTTCTCCATATTCTGCTCCCATCTTAGAGGGGAGAGGACAGTTCATTTTCTCAATCTGTTCTTTCCAAGAAATATCCCAATTCATGCCAGTTGTGGAAGTGGTTTTATAATAGACTACTAGAACTGATTGAGACAACCAATTAATTTCATAGACTAATTAACTACTATCAGAGGGTAACAGCTTTCAGTCACTGCTAATATAGTTGGATTTCAATTAGCAACCTAGAGCGAAAAGGCTCCATATGCCACCATCCAATTCCTGCAATCATCTACTTCCCTTTGAGACTTCATTTTTCAATTACATTTTTGTAAATCTCTTGCCTTTTTAAAGCTTTGGTCCAATCAAATTAAAGTGACAGTTTTTGGTTGAATAACTTCATCTGGGAGAGTGGTGTTGATGGGCTTGATTCATCCCAACTGGTATGGAGATGAGTCTGATGGCTCCAAAATCATACAAGCTGGTTGTTATGAGATTTCTGGCATCCTTTTATGCAGCAACTTGCATGGAATTTGGAGGGAAGAGACTGAAGGAGGCACTAGTCCATGTGCATGTAGCTAGAAAGTTAGAGGCAGTTGCAGAATCGCAGCAAATAATTAACTTAATAAAAAGGCAGTTATTACCCAACACATTGTATATGAAAGATCCTGAATGGTGGCTATCTTGCAAAGTAAACTGGACTCCTGCCAATTTGGGTCACATCCAGGCCTGTACCTATTGGTTTTCCGGGAACTGGGTGGGTGGAAGCCTGCCCAATGCTAAAAGATCCCCCCAGCCTAAGGGGAGGATCTACAGGACCTTAAAAACCAGTTGATTTCGGGGGACAACTAATAGAAGAACAGGGACAGGAGTGAGGTCAAAGGGTCATAAGGGAGCCTGACGGGGACATGGAGCAGAGAACCCCAGACAGTGCCCACTGCTCCTCGAAGATGTCAAGGGAGACAGTGGACACTGCCCAGAGGAACTCCGCCCAGATACATGAATGGACTAAGGATCAGAAACAAGCCCCACAGTCACCAGAGTCTCCATCGGCCAACCTCCTCTCCCTGGTCATGTAGATGGCCATTTTAGTCAAGGTGAGGAGGAGGTTGACCAGGAGGTCCAGTGACTTTGTGGGGCCATGGATAGGGAGAGCATAGATAAGGAGGTGAGGGGAAAAGTGCAGCCAGAAACGCAAGAGGATATTGGTGAGGAGCCGGTATAGGGGCTGCAACCTGGCGCACTCTAAGTAGATGTGCGTCAGGGTCTCCCTCACGCCACAGAAGGGGCAGGTGTCTGGGACAGGGGTAAACCACGCCAAATACATGCCCGTGCTCACGGCCTCATGAAGGAGCTGCCAAATGATACCTCTGGCAGGCCTTGGGACCGGGATAGAGTAGAGGCTGGCCCACCAGGGCTCCTCACCCTCCAGAGGTGGCAGGAGGTCCCGCCACTTCGTGTCAGGGCGGGACACGAGGGTGAGGAAGTGAAGGGTGTGGAGCATGAGCATGTAGAGATGCTTCCTTGGCATGGTTTGGAAGCAGACTGGCTGCAGGCCATGCAGCCGACTTGCGGAAAAGGGGCGGGGGGCGGGCCGGTCAGGTCCACGGGGCAGGGGCCTGATGAAAAGGTCTGGAGGGCTCGGGGTGGTGGGTGGGCGGGGCGTGCCCTCTTGCAGGACCTGGTCAAGGTAGGCCCAAGCAGCGGGCGGCAAAGCAGCCTCCACCTCCTGTAGTATGCGCCGGGGAGTACAAGGTCAGGAGATCCCCATACATCGAGTGAGCGTCAGGGGATTCAGCCAGTCTCCCCGGTCGTAGTCCAGGAGGCCTCTGACCCTGGTAGCTTCTGCCAGGGCCAACCTCTGGTGCACCGCGGGGGACTCCGCTACCCGCGCACGGAGCAGAGGATTATGGAGCAGGGGCTCCGCGAGGAGATCTGCCCCCTCAGTGGCTGCCACGGACCTAGTCACAGAACAGCTTCCAGGTCTGGAGGAGGTCCTGGTAGAAGACTGGCAGCCCGGAAAGGTCTCGTGGAAGACCCCTCGGATCGAGATAAAGAAGCTGCTGGTCGTATCGGAGCCCTCAGAAGCAGAGCAGGAAGGTGTGTGCCAGTACTCCCCATGCTGGACTACCCGCACCATGAAGAAGCCTCTGCAGTGCCTGGAGGCGGAAGACATGGACCTGAGTGTGTAGGCACTTCAGGCACTGCCCTCCCTTCTCCAGGGGCAGGTGGAGGACCCCTGCTGGGACCCAGTGCAGTCCTGGCCAAAAACTCCAGAACCACCTTCCAGAGGTCAGCCAGGAAGCCCAGGGCCAGAGCATGGACAGGACTAGTTGATTGAGTACCAGTGCCCTCCCTCAAAGGGAAAGGCACCGGAGGAGTCCTGTCCATTTCCGGAGCTGCTCCGCCACCCTGCCCTGCAAACCGTGCCAGTTCTCCAGCAGAGACGGATGCATGGCAGAAAGGTAAATGCTGAGATAGAGCAGCAGACCCGCACTCCACCGGATGGCCTGAAGCGCGGGTGGGACGGAGCTCACCTGCCACCCGACCACCAGGCCAGAGCTCTTGACCCAGTTGACCTGGGCGGAGGAGGCTGCCGAGTACACAGCCTGGCAAGCCTCCACCCGGGGCCTGGACCATGAGGAGCACATCATCGGTGTACGCTGACAGGACCAGCCGCAGCTCTGGCCCCCAAAGCACCAACCCCGTCAACCTCCTGCGGAGGAGACAGAGGAAGGGCTCGATGGCACGAGTGTACAGCTGGCCTGAGAGGGGGCACCCCTGCCGCACTCCCCGCCCGAAGCTGACCGGCTTGCTCAGGGTCCAGTTGAGCCTGATCAGACACTCTGCAGAAGCGTACAGCACCTGGAGAAACCCCACAAACTGGGATCCAAAGCGTAATGCTTGCAGAGTGCCCAGGAGATACCTGTGGTCCACCCTGGTGAACGACAAACCATCTCTGCACCAAGCTCCAAGAGATCCCGGACCAGATAGAAGTTATCAAAGATGCTAGAGCCTGGGACGGTGTAGGTCTGGTCTGGGTGGATTACATCCTCCAGCACAGACTCAGCCACAGGGAGATGGCCTTGGCTACAATTTTATAGTCTGTGCTGAGGAGCGAGACAGGACGCCAATTCCGTGAGTCGAGGAGGTCCCCCTTCTTTGGCAATAAGGCGAGCACGGCTTACCTGCCCGAGAGAGGGAGGACCCCGTTCTGCAAGGACTCTGCCCAAACGATGACCAGGTCTGGGCTGAGGATGTCCCAGAACACATGGTAGAACTCCACGTTCAGCCCATCCATGCCTGGAGATTTGTTGGTGGGCATGCGATGGAGGGCTTTCGAGAACTTGGCCAGAGAGAGAGGCAGCTCTAACTGGTCCCAGTTGCCTGTGCTGACCGTCGGGAGCCTGTCCCAGAGCACTCTGCAAGCGGCAGGATCGGTTGGATCTGGGGAGAAAAGGTCCTAGCCCTCATGCACATCTCCGCTGGATCCGTGGGGGGGATGCCGTCCTCTGCCAGAAGGCAGGTGACGTGCTTCTTGGCCCCCCTCTTTTTCTCCAGGGCATAGAAGATTTGGGAACTGTCCTCCATATCCTGAAGGAGGCGGATGCAGGATCGAACAAAGGCGCCCCAGGCTTGGTGGTCTTCGAGGACCCAGAGCTCCTCCCGCTTCTCCTGGCACGCTCCGCAATGGGATGGATCCTCAGGGCTGGCAGCCAGACGCCTCTCCAGCTCTAACACCACCTGTTGCAGCTGCCCTATCACTGCATCCCTCCATCGGCTGGCGCCCCGGGTGTAGTCATGGCAGAAGTGCCGGGCGCGCACCTTTCCCACATCCCACCACTGCTGCGCCAAGGGAAAGGCACGCCGCTGCCCTCACCAGGCCCGACAGAACTCGTGGAAGGATGCCATGAAGTCCGCATCCTCTAGCAAGCTGTTACAGTGCCAATAGGCTGGCCCCAGCCTCTCCATGCAGAGAGGCTGTCACAGTGATGAGGTGGTGGTCCGAAAAAGGGGCTGGCTGGAAGCTGGAGGACTGGGCCTCTGAAAGATGGAAACGTGACACATAGATGCGGTCCAACCGGGAGTGGCATGACCGATGGGCTCCCACCTGGACATAAGTGAATGTGGAGACATCGTCCGGATGGTGGTCGTGCCAGATGTCCACCAGGGACTGATGGTTGACAATCTCCGGGAGGACGTCCGTGGTGGGTGGGCTCTGCTCGGTCCCCGAGCAGTCCCACTCTAGGATGGTATTAAAGTCCCCACCTAGGACTAGGCACTCGCGAGGATCAAAGGAGCAGAGGAAGGCAGACACCTGCTGATAGAATCGCAGCTGCTCCGGGGCTGATGTCGGGGCATAGACATTCACGAGGTTGACCACGAGCCCCTCCGTGCAGACCCAGAAGTGCAGCAGGTGGCCCGGCACAGCCTCGGCGACCCCCAGCACCTCGGGCCATAGGTCAGGGGAGAACAGGGTAGTCACTCCAACCCTACGGGTTGTGAGATGGCTGAAGTAGACCCCGTCCCCCCACTCCAGCCGCTAGCTGGCTTCGGTTGCCGGATCTGTGTGGGTCACCTGTAGGAAAACCACAGAGTACCCCCCCCCCGAAGGAACGAGAGCACCTGGCTCCTGCGGAAACCCACCCTACAGCTCCGAGTGTTCAATGAGGCAAAGGTGATGAGTGCCATGAGGAGGGCTGGGAGGGATCTTCGCCAGCAGGGGCGCTCACGACCCCCGTTGAGCCATGCAGCAAACCGTGACCCACCCCAAAGGTGAGCAAGGCGTCACGGAATTTGCGGACCTGCTGGTAAGTCGCGGCACCCAGCTTCCTGGTCCTCTTGCCCTCCCCCATGAGGGCCCTCGTGGCCCGGAGGATCTGGTGGAAATCCCCCCAGCGCTGGAGAGCAAGCCGTACCTTGTTGCCGGAGCCCCTGACGTCTTCCAGGAACTCCTGCAGCTCCTCTCACAGCGTATGGGCGGGTGGGGTCATTGGCCTCTGGTGATCCACCAGCGGGGCCTCTGGCACAGCTCCATGGCCCACTGGGACGGGCAGGCAAGGGGCGGACCCTCGACATGGCGCCAGATGGGCCAGCGCCACAAGGTCTATCTCAGACCCCGGCTCAATGGGGGGCGGCGGAGGGACAAGTGCAGCCCCTAGGGGGTCGGGACAGTGAAACTTAAAGGCCACTCCCTGGGGATGACCCTCCGGGAAAGGAAAGGAGACAGCCCCGGGGCGGCAATAACATCGTGGGAAGTGGAGAGAACAGGGACGGGGTCAGGAGTAAGGGCAGGGCTGGGGTCAGGAACAGGGTTGGGAGGAGGGACAGAGATGGGACCCTGGGCCGCAGGAGCTGAACCCTCAAGAGGCGGCTCCTCGCGGCCAGGCACTGGGGTTTGAGGGGTAGGGAGGGGGCCCCTGGGGACACTGGGCTCAGGCTTAACCGCAGGCAGGGCAGCCTCAGCGGTGAGGGATGCAGAACCCTCAGTGGGGCCCCTGCCCGGGAAGGAAACCGGTTGCCCCGTGCCACCGAGGGATACCCCTGGTGGCTCGCCTCCCGGCTGCGAGGCACCAGCTGTCGCCTCAACAGGCTCGGCAGCTGTCAGCGGGGTGCCATCCATGGCCAGGCAGGTGGAAGAGTCCAGGGGGCCCCCGGAGGCAGGAGTGGATGGAGCAGTCGGGTCGATGGGACACGGAGAGGGGGAATCCAGGGTGAGGTCGGCCAGCTTGAGGCCCACTGACAGAGGGTCGTCTTCCTCCTGGATAACGGGGGGTCAGACCCAGGGCCTCGATCTCCTCAAAGATGGAGGGGAGCTCACCGCCCACCACCCCGGGGTTGTCCCCACTTGCACCCAAGGTGATACTCACCGTGGGTGTTGTATGGGGGGCAAATGGCACAGGGATAGGAGGGGCCTCATCCAGGGCCTCCGCTGGGAGGGACTGTGGAGGAGGGATGGTGGTGGTACTCTCCAGTGCTGTCATGTCTTCCCCAGCTGTAACTGGCATACGGACCGATTCCGTGGGCATGGCAGAAGGCTTGGTGTCTGCCGCCCCCTTCCTGGTCTTACGAGGGGCTTCCGCATCAGATGGCGTGAGCGAAGCCCAAGCCTTCCGCTTACCCTGCCTACCCTGTACTAGGGTCAGCCCTCCATGGCATCGCCTGCGGGCTGGTCGATGGATTGGGTCGGAGGGCAGGGATGTTGGTTCCTGGACTTGGAGGGGCACTGGTGGGACAACCGGAGGAAGGGAAGGCCCTCTCCCACACCTGACAGTACCCCGCCGCACCCTCCTCCACAGGCCCCGCCAGAGCGGAGGCGAGGTCCGCCCGCTCAGCTGGGCACACTGGAGGAGGTCCCCCAGTGGCCTGAGCGGGAGCAGTGACTGATTTAGGAGGTGGAGGGGCAGCCTTCGGCACTGGGCGGCCAGGGGTGCCGGCGATGACGGGGCCGGCACCCTGCTGGGGCTCGGGGGTCCCGGGCGCTCCTCCGAGCCGGGCCAAGGGGCAGTCCCTCCGGATGTGCCCCGTTGCCCGGCAGAGGTAACACTGGGCCTCCCCTGTAGAATGTGCACCCGGTAATGGGCCCCCGATAGGGGACCAGGAAAGACCCCTCGAGCGCCTCTCCACCATGCAATGCTGGCAGCAGTTGAAGCTGCACCTGCTGGTGGAATGAGAGGACATGACGGAGGGCGAGGTCCTTGCAGCCCAAGGGGAGAGGGCTCACAACAGAGATGGGCTTCCCCAGAGTCGAGAGGGCGGGTAGCAGGGCGGCATTGGGAAGGAAGGGAGGGACGGACGTCAAGACAACACGAACACCCAGGTCCTCCAGTGGCTCCAGGGGGATGAACACGCCCCTCACCACCAGGCCTTTCTCCACCGCCTCCTGGGCAGCGGCCTCCGAGGCAAGGAAGAAGACCACCTTGTCATACATCCTGGAGGCCGCCACAATGGCCGTGGGCCCCACCACCCTTGCCAATGCCCGCACGTAGATCTCCACGTGGGGCGAGGCGGGCACCAGGAGGCAAGACACCATGCTTCCTGGTCAAGATGGGGAACGGGCCCTGGCTGCTGTAGGTGGTAGCGGAGGCGGCGGTCAGGGGAGATGACATAGCGGCGGGCAGGGGGGCCGCCACACCTGGGCGTATGCCCTGGGGGCCGGGGAAGGGGCACCCACACAGCTGGGGGAGGGAACAGTGGGGAGGGGCACCGCGGCCATGGCAGTGGTGGCAGGCTCTGCCACGGAGGGCTTAGTTTTCCGAGCGGGGCCCTTCCCCTTCTTATTGCCCTGGCCCTTTCTGCTGGCTGGGGGGGGCTCCCCCAGAATCTGAGGGGGCGAGGGACGTGGAAGCAGCAGAGAGCACCCCGGCGCTGCCGGCGCCTTAGCAGGAGTGGTGGCAGGTGGTCCGGCAGTGGCGGTTGAGGCCGAGACTGCGGGAGTTGGCGAGGGAGCAGGTGACAGAGGAGGGATGGGTTGTCCCAGGAGTCCCACCTGCTGTCCCAGGAGTCCCGCCATGGTGAGTAGGGAGGGAGGGGAGTGGAAGCAAGTCAACCACTCCTCCCTGCTAGGCTGTAGGCAGGGGAAGAGGGTGCCAAAAGGGGGGAGGGGGCAGAGAAGGGGACTATCAAGGACTTTGGGGGGGGGTGCAGTCACTGACATGAGATTGAAAGCCTGCTTCTCTAGCTGCACTAGGGGAGGGATATAACAGCAATTGGGGGGTACAGTGCAATAGGGCAAACTCAAATGGGGGGGAAGCACAAGTGCACTAAAGGCACATGGGTGCACGAGGGTAGGGGCCGATCAGGATGAAGGGGCTGTAGGGAAGGGGAGCAACCAGGCTGGGAGTGGGGCAGAGGGACCAAGGGCCTAGCTTCAGGGCTGGGGCAGGACAAACAGCTGAAAGGGAGACGGGCGGGACAGGTAAACAAACTGAAACTGGAGGGGGGAGCAAAAGGCTACGAGGGGCAAATGGGGCAGGCAACAAGGGGCAAAGCTAGGGGTCCTGTTGCAGGAGGGGAAGGGGTCAGTTTGGGGAAGGAAGGGGGCGCGTGCAACCATGAGCACTCGTGCAAAGTCAGTAAGTGGCTGGCTGCTGCTGGAAGCCCAAATGGTGGCAAAAGGGCATGGCAGGCCAGGCAAGCAGCTGAGTCCCAGAGGCAGGAACCTGAGGCAGATGGAGAGTGGCAGCTGGGGGTGGCGGAGGAGGTGGGGGTGGTGGGGGAACACAGATGAACCAGGGCGCAGGCTCTACGCCACACCCCCTGTGCCCCCACCAACACAGTCTACGCCCCCACCACTAGAGCACAGGTAAAGAGTTACTTAGTCCGTAATGGCCCCCTCCACGGTGGTCTTCAGAGTCCTGTGCGCTCCCCCAGCAGCCGGTGGTCATCTCAGTCCTCTTCCTCCTCCAGGCTCCAGCAGCAGCTCCTCCTCCTCCAGCAACCCTGGTGGCCAGGCAGGAAGGACCCATCACAGGTGGCGGCGGTGGTGGTGGTGGGGTCCTGGCTTCTCCCTCTGGAGGTGGGGGAGTGGGGGCTGGCCAGCAGGCCTCCCCACCTCTCGCTCAGCAGCAGCAGTCCAGGAAGAAGCACTCCAGCCAGCAGCAGCAGCAGCCCAGGAAGGGAGAAGGACACAGAGCACTCCCGGTACTATTGGATGTCTGGGAAGTGGGCGGGCAAAGCCCGCCCACTGCTTAAGGATTCCCCCCCCCAGCCTAAGGGGAGGACCCACATGACCACAGAACCCACTGATTACGGGGGACAACTAATAAAAGAACAGGACAGGAGTGCGGTCAAAGGATCAGAAGAAGGGAACCTGACGGGGACACTGAGCACAGAACCCCAGACAGCGCCCACTGCTCCTTGAAGGTGTCAAGGGAGCCAGTGGACGCTGCCCAAAGGAACTCTGCCCGGATATGTGAACGGACCATGGATCGGAAACCAGCCCCACAGTCACCGGAGTCTCCATCGGTCAACCTCCTCTCCCTGGTCGTGTAAATGGTCATTTTAGCCAGGGCGAGGAGGAGGTTGACCAGGAGATCCTGTGACTTTGTGGGGCCACGGATAGGGAGTGGGTAGAGAAGGAGGTGAGGGGAAAAGTGCAGCCAGGAACGCAACAGAAGATTAGTGAGGAGCTGGTATAAGGGCTGCAACCTGGCGCACTCTAAGTGGATGTGCGCCAGGGTCTCCCTCATGCCGCAGAAGGGGCAGGTGTCTGGGAAAGGGATAAACCGCGCCAAGTACACACCTGTGCTCACGGCTCCATGAAGGAGCCGCCAACTAACATCGCTGGCGGGCCTCGGGACCAGGGTGGAGTAGAGGCTGGCCTACCGGGGCTCCTCACCATCCAGAGGTGGCAGGAGGTCCTGCCACTTTGTATGAGGGCAGGACACGAGGGTGAGGAAGTGAAGGGTGTGAAGCATGAGCGTGTAGAGTTGTTTCCTTGGCGCAGTTTGAAAACGGACTGGCTGCGAATCCTGCAGCTGGCTTGCGGATCTTGCAGCCGGCTTGCGGAGAAGGGGCAGAGGGGCCGGTTGGGTCTATGGGGCAGGGGCCCGATGAAAAGGTCTGGAGGGCTTGGGGTGGGTGGGGGGTGTGCGGGCCGTGCCCTCTCGCAGGACCCGGTCGAGGTAGGCCCAAGCAGTGGGCGGCAAAGCGGCCTCCACCTCCTGGAGTACGCGTCGATGGGTACAAGGTCTGGAGAGCCCCACGCGTTGAGCAAGCGTCAGGGGATCCAGCTATCCTCCCCGGTTGTAGTCCAGGTGGTCTCCGACCTGGGTAGCTTCTGCCAGGACCAACCTCTGGTGCACCGCGGGGGACTCCACAACCTGCACACGGAGCTGGAGATTGTGTAGCAGGGGCTCCACGAGGAGATCTGCCCCCTCAGTGGCTGCCACGGACCTGGTCACAGGGAACAGCTTCCAAGTCCGGAGGAGGTCCTCGTAGAAGACCGGCAGCCCGGAGAGGTCTTGCGGAAGACCCCTCAGTTCGAGATGAAGGAGCTGCTGGTTGTATCAAAGCCCTCGGAAGCGGCACAGGAAGGCGTGCGCCAGTGCTCTCCACGCTGGACTACCCGCACCATAAAGAAGCCTCTGCAGTGCCTGGAGGCAGAAGACATGGACCTGAGTGCGCACCCACTTCAGGCCCTGCCCTCCCTCCTCCAGGGGCAGGTGGAGTACCCCTGCAGGGACCCAGTGCAGTCCTAGCCAAAAGAACTCCAGAACCACCCTCCGGAGGTCGGCCAGGATGCCCGGGGCCGGGACCAGGGTGTTGAGCGGGTACCAGAACATGGACAGGACCAGTTGGTTGAGCACCAGTGCCCTCCCTTGAAGGGAAAGGCACCGGAGGAGTCCTGTCCATTTCCAGAGCCGCTCCTCCACCCTGCCTGCAAACCTTGCCAGTTCTCCGGTGGAGACAGATGCGTGCCAGAAAGGTAAACGCCGAGAGAGAGCAGCGGACCCGCGCTCCACCGGATGGCCTGAAGCGCGGGTGGGAGGGATCCTGCCTGCCACCCGTCCCCGACCACCAGGCCAGAGCTCTTGACCCAGTTGACCCGGGCGGAGGAGGCCGCCGAGTACGCCGCCTGGCAAGCCTCCACCCGCGCCAAGTCGCCCGGGTCCTGGACCACGAGGAGCACATCGTCAGCGTACGCCGACAAGACCAGCCGCAGCTCTGGCTCCCGAAGCACCAACCCCGTCAACCTCCTGCGGAGGAGACAGAGGAAGGGCTCGATGGCCAGAGCATACAGCTGGCCCGAGAGGGGGCACCCCTGCCGCACTGCCCGCCCAAAGCTGACCGGCTCAGTCAGGGTCCAGTTGAGCCTGACCAGACACTCTGCGGAAGCGTACAGTGCCTGGAGAAAAACCACAAACTGGGACCCAAAGCCGAACGCTGACAGTGCCCAGGAGATGGCCATGGTCGACCCTGTCGAACGCCTTCTCCTGATCCAGGGCCAGGAGGGCGAACGACAGACCATCCCTGCACCCAAGCTCCAAGAGATCCCGGACCAGATAGAGGTTATCAAAGATGCTATGACCCGGGACGGTGTAGGTCTGGTCTGGGTGGATCACATCCTCCAGCACGGACCCCAGCCGCAGCGAGATGGCCTTGGCGATGATTTTGTAGTCGGTGCTGAGGAGCGAGACGGGACGCCAATTCCGTAAATCACGGAGGTCCCCCTTCTTCGGCAATAAGGCGAGCACAGCTCGCCTGCACGAAAGAGGGAGGACCCCGCCCTGCAAGGACTCAGCCCAGACGCTGGCCAGGTCTGGGCCGAGGACATCCCAGAACACGCGGTAGAACTCCGCGGTCAGCCCATCCATGCCCGGAGACTTGTTGGTGGGCATGCGACGGAGCGCGTCCGAGAACTCGGCCAGAGAGAGAGGCAGCTCTAGCCGGTCCTGGGAGCCCGTGCTGAGCGTCAGGAGCCCGTCCCAAAGCACTCTGCGAGCGGCTCCTGGTGAGCAAGGAGTCACGGAAGCTGCGGACCCGGTGGTAAGTCGTGGCACCCTGCTTCCTGTCCTCTTGCCCTCCCCCATAAGGGCCCTCGCGGCCCGGAGGATCTGATGGAAATCCCCCCAGCGCTGGAGAGCAAGCGCCACCTTGTTGCGGGAACTCCCGCAGCTCACCTCGCAGCATGTGGGGGGGTAGGGTCACTGGCCCCTGGTGACCCACCAGTGGGGCCTCTGGGACAGCCCCGTGGCCTACGGGGACGGGGAGGCAAGGGGCGGACCCCCGATGTGACGCCCGATGGGCCGGCACCACACGGTCCGCCTCTGAGCCCGGCCCGACGGGGGGCGGCGGAGGGAAGAGTGCAGCCTCTAGGGGGTCAGGACTGTGAAACGTAAAGACCGCCGCCTGGGGGTCATCCTCCGGAAAAGGGGAGGGGACGACCCCAGGGGCGGCAATAACAGCAGGGGCAGTGGAGGGGACAGGGACGGGGTCAAGGACAAGGGCGGGGCTGAGGTCAGGACTAGGGACAGAGATGGGATCCTGGACCGCAGGAGCTGAACTGTCAGGAGGGTGCTCCTCACGACCAGGCGCGGAGGTAGGAGGGGCAGGGAGGGGGTCCCCAGCGATGCCGGGCTCAGGCTCATTGGTAGGCGCGCCAGCCACGGCATCGGGAGACATAACACCGGTGGCGGGGCTCCCGCCCGGGAAGGAACTCGGGTGCCCCGCGCCACCGAGGGATACCCTTGTTAGCCCATCTCCTGGCCGTGGGGCACCGGCCGTCGCCTCAACAGGCACGGCGGCCGTCAGCGGGGCGCCAACCACGGCCAGGCAGGGCTGGGAGTCTAGGGGACCCCCGGAGGCGGGAGCGGATGCAGCGGCCAGGAGGAGGGAACACGGGGAGAGGGGAGCTGGGGTGAGGACGGCTAGGTCGAGGCCCGCTGGCGGAGGGTCATCCTCTCCCTGGGTAACCGGGGTCAGACCCAGGGCCTCGATATCCTCAAAAATGGAGGGGTGCTCACCTCCCACCACCCCGGGGTCCTCCCCGCTGGAGCTGGAGGCAATAAGCGCCCCGACCGTTGCAGGGGGCGCAGGCGGCAATGGAGCAGGAGGGACCAAAGCCGAGGCCGCCAAAGAGGGGGCCTGCAGGGGAGGGACGGTGGAACCCTCTGGTGCCGCCACGGCTTCCCTGGCTGGAACCGGCGGACGGGCCGACCCCGAGGGCACGGCGGAAGGCTCGGCATCCGTGGCCCCCTTTCTGGTCTTACAGGGGGCTCCCGCATCAGGTGGTAAGAGCGGAGCTCGAGCCTTCCGCTTGCCCCGCCTACCCTGGACCAAGGTCCAGCCCTCCATGGCGTCGCTGACGGGCTGGGTGTCAGGGGTTGGGTCGGAGGGCAGGGTTGGTGGGTCGCGGACCTGGAGGGGCACCGGTGGGACAGCAGGAGGAAGGGAGGATACCCCTCGGGGAGGGCTCTCTCCCACGCCCGGCAATACCCCTGCCACACCCTCCTCCACAGGCCCCGCCAGAGTGCAGGCAGCGGAGGCAGGGCCCACCCGCTCATCTGGGCATGCCGAGGGAGATACCCCTGCGGCCCGAGCGGGAGCAGCGACGGATGGAGGAGGAGGAGGGGCGGCCCTGGGCACCGGGCGGTCAGGGGTGCCGGCGATGACGGGGCCGGCGCCCTGCCGGGGCCCGGGGGGCCCGGGCGCTCCTCCGAGCCGAGCCAAGGGGCAGTCCCTCCGGACGTGCCCCGTCGCCCGGCAGAGGTAGCACCTGGCCTCCCCCGTGGAGTAGTGCACCCGGTAATGGGCCCCCTGATAGGGGACCAGGAAGGACCCCTCGAGTGCCTCTCCGCCACGTGCCGCCGGCGGCAGTTGAAGCTGCACCTGCCGGCGGAACGAGAGGATGTGACGGAGGGCGGGGTCCTTGCAGCCCAAGGGGAGAGGGCTCACCACTGAAAGGGGCTTCCCGAGAGTCGAGAGGACAGGCAATAGGGCGGCATTGGGGAGGAAGGGGGGGACAGAGGTCAGGGTAACACGGACCCCCAGGTCCCCCAGCGGCTCCAGGGGGACGAACACACCCCCCACCGCCAGGCCCTTCTCCACCGGCTCCTGGGCGGCAGCCTCCGAGGCAAGGAAGAAGACGACCTTGCCATACATTCTGGAGGCCGCCACGATGGCCGTGGGCCCCACCACCCTCGCCAACGCCCGCACGTAGGTCTCCACGTGGGGCGAGGCGGGCACCAGGAGGCAACGGACGCCGTGCTTCCTGGTCAAGGTGGGGAAGGGGCCTCGGCCGCTATAGATGGCAGCGGAGGCGGCGGCCTGGGGAGATGACGAAGCGGCAGGCGGGGGGGGCCGTCACCACCTGGGCGTACGCCCCGGGGGCCGGGGGAGGGACACCCGCAGAGCTGGTGGAGGGAACAGCAGGGAGGGGCGCCGCGGCCGGTGGTGGGGCCGCGGCAGAGGTGACAGGCTCCGCCATGGAGGGCTTAGGTTTCCTAGCGGGGCCCTTTCCCTTCTTCTTGCCCTGGCCCTTCCCGCCAGCCGGAGGGGGTCCCCCAGAAGCAGGGGGGGCGAGGGACGTGGCGGCAGCAGAGGACACCCCTGCACCCGCCGCTGCCGGTGCCGCAGCGAGAGTGGTGGCAGGCGGTCCGGCAGCAGCGGCAGCGGTGGAGACTAGGGGGGTCGCTGAGGGAGCAGGGTGGGCGGGGGGAACAGGGGTCGTCCCAGGGGTCCCATCCGCTGCATCCCCCGCCATGACGAGTAGGGAGGGAGGGGAAACACCAGAGAAAGGGAGGGGAGGGGAAGCAGGGCAACCACTCCTCCCCGCTAGGCTGTAGGCAGGGGAGGAGGGTGCAAAAAAAATGGGGGGGGGGGGGCAGAGAAGGGGCCAAGCAAGGACTCGGGGCGGGGATCAGTCACCGGACACGGGAGGGAAAAACCGGCTCCTCTAGCTGCACTAGGGGAGGGAAGGGATACTAAAGCAATGGGGGGGGTGCAGTGCCAGAGGGGAAAACTCAAATGGGGGGCACAAGCGCACGAGAAGGGTACAGGCGCACGGGGGGGGGCCAAACAGGGCAAAGGGGCAGTAGGGAAGGGGCCCAACAAGGCTGGGAGTGGGGCAGAGGGACCAAGGGACCGGTTGCAGGGCCGAGGCAGGACAAACAAGGCTACAAAGGGGGGGACGGGCGGGGCAGGCAAACAAACTGAAGCTGGGAGTGGATGGGCAAAAGGCTACAAGGGGCAATGGGGCAGGAAACAAGGGGAAAGGCTGGGGGGCCTGACACGGAGGGGAAGGGGTCAGGTTGGGGAGGGGGCTGGGGGGGTGCGTGCACCCTCGAGCACTTGTGCAGGGGCGAAAGGTGTGGCTGGCTGCAGCTGGAGGCCCAAACGGTGGAAAAAGGGCGTGGCTGGCCAGGCAAGCAGCTGAGTCCCAGAGGTGGGGACCGAGGCAGATGGTAAGCAGTCCGTGGGGGTGGTGGAGGGGGCAACGGTGGTGGGGGGGGGGTTGGGGGGGGGCACAGATGGACCAGGGGGCAGGCTCCACGCCACACCCCCTGTGCCCCCACAAACACAGTCTACACCCCCCCCACTAGAGCACAGTCAAAGAGTTACTCAGTTCCTGAGGGCCCTCTCCACGGCGGTCTTCAAGGTCGTCCTGTGCACTCCCTCAGCAGCCGGCGGGCCTCTCAGGCCTCACACGCCTCCAGGCTTCAGCAGCTCCCCAGGCAAACACAGCTCCAGCAGCAGCAGCAGCTCCTCCTCCAACAACCCAGGCGGCCAGGCAGGAAGGACCCCACGTAGGTGGTAGCAGCGGTGGTGGTGGTGGCGGCGGTGGTGGGGTCTTGGCTTCTCCCTCCGGAGGTGGAGGAGTGGGGGCTGGCCCACAGGCCCCCCCACCCCTCGCTCAGCAGCAGTAGCAGCAGTCCAGGAGGGGAGCACTCCAGCTAGCAGCAACAGCAGCCCAGGAAGGGAGAAGCAGCTCCAGCCATCTATTGGGTGTCTGGGAAGTGGGCGGGCGAAGCCCGCCCACTACTAAAGGATCCCCCCCCAGCCTAAGGGGAGGACCCACAGGACCACAGAACCCACTGAGTTCGGGGGACAACTAATAAAAGAACAGGGACAGGAGTGAGGTCAAAGGGTCATAAGAAGGGAGCCTGACGGGGACACCGAGCAGAGAACCCCGGACAGCGCCCACTGCTCCTCGAAGGCGTCAAGGGAGCCAGTGGACGCCGCCCAGAGGAACTCCGCCCGGATGCGTGAACGGACCATGGATCGGAAACAAGCCCCACAGTCGCCGGGGTCTCCATCGGCCAACCTCCTCTCCCTGGTCGCGTGGATGGCCTTTTTGGCCAGGGCAAGGAGGAAGTTGACCAGGAGGTCCCGGGACTTTGTGGGGCCACGGATAGGGAGTGCGTAGAGAAGGAGGTGAGGGGAAAAGTGCAGCCAGAAACGTAAAAGGATGTGAATGAGGAGCCGGTGTAGGGGCTGCAACCGGGCGCACTCTAAGTAAACGTGCGCCAGGGTCTCCCGCACGCCGCAGAAGGGGCAGGTGTCCGGGACAGGGGTAAACCGCGCCAAGTACACGCCCGTGCTCACGGCCCCATGAAGGAGCCGCCAACTGATATCCCCAGTGGGCCTGGGGACCAAGGTGGAGTAGAGGCTGACCCACCGGGGCTCCTCACCCTCCAGAGGTGGCAGGAGGTCCCTCCACTTCGTATCGGGGCGGGACACGAGGGTGAGGAAGTGAAGGGTGTGGAGCACGAGCGCGTAGAGCTGCTTCCTAGGCGCGGTTTGGAAACGGACCGGCTGCAGGTCGTGCAGCCGGCTCGCGGAGAAGGGGTGGGCGGGCCGGTTGGGCCTACGGGGCAGGGGCCCGATGAAAAGGTCCGGAGGGCCTGGGTAGGGGGTGGGCGGGGCGTGCCCTCCCGCAGGACCCGGTCGAGGTAGGTTCGAGCAGCGGGCGGCAAAGCGGCCTCCACCTCCTGGAGTACACGCCGGGGAGTACAAGGTCTGGAGAGCCCCATGCGGTGAGCGAGCGTCAGGGGATCCAGCCAGCCTCCCCGGTCATAGTCCAGGAGATCTCCGACCCTGGTAGCTTCCGCCAGGACCAACCTCCGGCGCACCGCGGGGGACTCCGCCACCTGCACACGAAGCTGGGGATTGTGTAGCAGGGGCTCCGCGAGGAGGTCGGCCCCCTCGGTGGCCGCCACGGACCTGGTCACAGAGAACAACTTCCAGGTCCGGAGGAGGTCCTGGTAGAAGACCGGCAGCCCGGAGAGGTCTCGCGGAAGACCCCTCGGTTCGAGATAAAGGAGCTGCCGGTCGTATCGGAGCCCTCGGAAGCGGCGGAGGAAGGCGTGCGCCAATACGCTCCATGCCGGACTACCCGCACCAAACAGGAGCCTCTGCAGGGCCTGGAGGCGGAAGACATGGACCTGAGTGCGTAAGCACTTCAGGCCCTGCCCCCCCTCCTCCAGGGGCAGGTGGAGGACCCCTGCAGAGACCCAGTGCGTCCCAGGCCAAAAGAACTCCAGAATCGCCGTCCGGAGGTTGGCCAGGAAACCCGGGGCCGGGACCAGGGTGTTGAGTCGGTACCAGAGCATGGACAGGACCAGTTGATTAAGCACCAGTGCCCTCCCCCGAAGGGAGAGGCACCGGAGTAGTCCTGTCCATTTCCGGAGCCGCTCCGTCACCCTGCCCTGCAAATCCTGCCAGTTCTCCGGCGGAGACGGATGCGTGGCGGAAAGGTAAACGCCGAGATAGAGCAGCGGACCCGCGCTCCACCTGATGGCCTGAAGAGCGGGTGGGAGGGAGCCTGCCTGCCACCCGTCCCCGACCACCAGGCCAGAGCTCTTGACCCAGTTGACCCGGGCGGAGGAGGCCGCCGAGTACACCGCCTGGCAAGCCTCCACCCGCGCCAAGTCGCCTGGGTCCTGGACCACGAGAAGCACATCGTCGGCGTACGCCGACAGGACCAGCCGCAGCTCCGGCTCCCGAAGCACCAACCCCGTCAACCTCTTGCGGAGGAGACAGAGGAAGGGCTCGATGGCCAGAGCGTACAGCTGGCCCGAGAGGGGGCACCCCTGCCGCACTCCCCGCCCGAAGCTGACCGGCTCGGTCAGGGTCCAGTTGAGCCTGACCAGACACTCCGCGGAAGCGTACAGCACCCAGAGAAAACCCACAAACTGGGACCCGAAGCCCAACGCTCGCAGAGTGCCCAGGAGGTACCCGTGGTCCACCCTGTCGAACGCCTTCTCCTGATCCAGGGACAGGAGGGCGAACGACAGACCATCCCTGCACCCAAGCTCCAAGAGATCCCGGACCAGATAGAGGTTATCGAAGATGCTACGGCCCGGGACGGTGTAGGTCTGGTCTGGGTGGATCACGTCCTCCAGCACGGACCCCAGACGCAGCGAGATGGCCTTGGCGATGATTTTGTAGTCCGTGCTGAGGAGCGAGACGGGACGCCAATTCCGTAAATCGCGGAGGTCCCCCTTCTTCGGCAATAAGGCGAGCACAGCTCGCCTGCACGAGAGAGGGAGGACCCCGCCCCGCAAGGGCTCGGCCCAGACGCTGGCCAGGTCTGGGCCAAGGACGTCCCAGAACACGCGGTAGAACTCCACGGTCAGCCCGTCCATGCCCGGAGACTTGTTGGTGGGCATGCGACGGAGGGCGTCCGAGAACTCGGCCAGAGAGAGAGGCAGCTCTAGCCGGTCCCGGGCGCCCGCGCTGAGCGTCGGGAGCCCGTCCCAAAGCACTCTGCGAGCGGCAGGATCGGTCGGATCCGGAGAGAAAAGGCGCGCGTAGAAGGTCCGGGCCCTCTCGCACATCTCCGCCGGATCCGTGAGGGGGGTGCCGTCCTCCGTCAGAAGGCAGGTGACGTGCTTCCGGGCCCCCCTCCGTTTCTCCAGGGCGTAGAAGAAGCGGGAGCCGCGATCCATCTCCCGCAGGAGGCGGATGCGGGAGCGAACAAAGGCGCCCCGAGCCCGATGGTCCTCGAGGACCCGGAGCTCCTCCCGCTTCTCCTGGCACGCTCCGCAAAGGGATGGATCCTCGGGGCTGGCGGCCAGACGCCTCTCCAGCTCTAAGACCTCCCGTTCCAACTGCCCTATCGCCGCATCCCTCCGTCGGCTGACGCCCCGGGTGTAGTCACGGCAGAAGAGCCGGGCGCGCACCTTCCCCACATCCCACCAGCGCCGTGCCGAGGGAAAGGCGCGCCGCTGCCCTCGCCAGGCCAGCCAGAACTCCGGAAGGACGCCACGAAGCCCGCATCCTCCAGCAAGCTGTTGTTGAAGTGCCAATAGGCCGGCCCCGGCCGCTCCGCACTGAGAGAGGCCGTCACGGTGACGAGGTGGTGGTCGGAAAAAGGGGCCGGCCGGACGCTGGAGGACTGGGCCCGTGAAAGGTGAAATCGTGACATGTAAATGCGGTCCAACCGGGAGTGGCACGACCGATGGGCTCCCACCCGGACATAGGTGAACGTGGAGACATCGTCCGGGTGGTGGTCGCGCCAGACGTCCACCAGGGAGTGATGGTTGACGATCTCCCGGAGGACGTCCGCGGCGGCCTGGCTCTGCTCGGTCCCCGAGCGGTCCCGCTCCTCCAGGATGATGTTGAAGTCCCCGCCCAGGACCAGGCACTCACGAGGATCCAGGGAGCCGAGGAAGGCGGACGCCTGCTGATAGAACGGCAACCGCTCCGGGGCCGATGTCGGGGCATAGACGTTCACAAGGTTCACCACGAGCCCCTCCAAGCGGACCCGGAGGTGCAGCAGGCGGCCCGGCAAAGCCTCGGCAACCCCCAGCACCTCCGGCCGTAGGTCGGGGGAGAACAGGGTAGCCACTCCAGCACTACGGGTGGTAAGAGTGGCTGAAGTAGACCCCGTCCCCCCCACTCCAGCCGCCAGCTGGCTTCGGCGGCCGGATCCGTGTGGGTCTCCTGCAGGAAAATCACAGAGTACCCGCCCCTCCCGAAGGAAGGAGAGCAACCTGGCTCCTGCGGAAACCCACCCTACAGCTACCGGGTGTTCAATGTGGCAAAGATGATGGGCGCCATGAGGAGGGCTGGGGGGATCCTCACCGGCAGGGACGCCCACGGCCCCAGCGGGCCGCGCAGCAAACCGTGACCACCCCGAAGGTGAGCAAGGAGTCACGGAAGCCGCGGACCCGCTGGTAAGTCGCGGCACCCTGCTTCCCGGTCCTCTTGCCCTCCCCCATGAGGGCCCTCGCGGCCCGGAGGATCTGATGGAAATCCCCCCAGCGCTGGAGAGCGAGCGCCACCTTGTTGCGGGAGCCCCTGACGTCTTCCAGGAACTCCCGCAGCTCCTCTCGCAGCGCGTGGGGGGGGTGGGGCCCCTGGCCCCTGGTGACCCACCGGTGGGGCCTCTGGGACAACCCCGTGGCCCACGGGGACGGGAAGGCAAGGGGCGACCCCCGACCTGGCGCCTGATGGGCCGGCGCCACACGGTCCGCCACAGAGCCCGGCTCGACGGGGGGGCGGCGGAGGGAAGAGTGCAGCCCCTAGGGGGTCGGGACAGTGAAATGTGAAGGCCGCCCTCTGGGGGTCACCCTCCGGAAAAGGGAAGGGGGACAGCCCCAGGGGCGGCAATAACAGCAGGGGCAGGGGAGGGGACAGGGACGGGATCAAGGGCAAGGGCGGGGCCGAGGTCAGGGATAGGGACAGAGATGGGAACCGGGACCGCAGGAGCTGAACCGTCAGGAGTGTGCTCCTCACGGCCAGGCGCGGAGGTCAGAGGGGCAGGGAGGGGGTCCCCAGCGATGCCGGGCTCAGGCTCGGTGGTAGGCGCGCTAGCCACGGCATCGGGAGTTGTAACACTGTCGGTGGGGCCCCCACCCGGGAAGGAAGTCAGGTGCTCCGCACCACCGGGGGATACCCCCGTGAGCCCGCCTCCCGGCCGTGGGGCACCGGCCGTCGCCTCAACAGGCACGGCGGCCGTCAGCGGGGCGCCAACCACGGCCAGGCAGGGCTGGGAGTCTAGGGGACCCCCGGAGGCGGGAGCGGATGCAGCGGCCAGGAGGAGGGAACACGGGGAGAGGGGAGCTGGGGTGAGGACGGCTAGGTCGAGGCCCGCTGGCGGAGGGTCATCCTCCCCCCGGGTAACCGGGGTCAGACCCAGGGCCTCGATATCCTCAAAAATAGAGGGGTGCTCACCTCCCACCACCCCGGGGTCCTCCCCGCTGGAGCTGGAGGCAATAAGCGCCCCGACCGTTGCAGGGGGCGCAGGCGGCAATGGAGCAGGAGGGACCAAAGCGAGGCCGCCACAGAGGGGTGCCTGCAGGGGAGGGACGGTGGAACCCTCTGGTGCCGCCACGGCTTCCCTGGCTGAACTGGCGGACGGGCCGACCCCGGAGGGCACAGCGGAAGGCACGGCATCCGTGGCCCCCTTTCTGGTCTTACAGGGGGCTCCCGCATCAGGTGGTAAGAGCGAGCTCGAGCCTTCCGCTTGCCCCGCCTACCCTGGACCAAGGTCCAGCCCTCCATGGCGTCGCTGACGGGCTGGGTGTCAGGGGTCGGGTCGGAGGGCAGGGTTGGTGGGTCGCGGACCTGGAGGGGCACCGGTGGACAGCAGGAGGAAGGGAAGGTACCCCTTGGGGAGGGCCCCTCTCCACGCCCGGCAATACCCCTGCCACACCCTCCTCCACAGGCCCCGCCAGAGTGCAGGCAGCGGAGGCAGGGCCCACCCGCTCATCTGGGCATGCCGAGGGAGATACCCCTGCAGCCCGAGCGGGAGCAGCGATGGATGGAGGAGGAGGAGGGGCGGCCCTGGGCACCGGGCGGTCAGGGGTGCCGGCGATGACGGGGCCGGCGCCCTGCCGGGGCCCGGGGGGCCCGGCGCCTCCTCCGAGCCGAGCCAAGGGGCAGTCCCTCCGGACGTGCCCCGTCGCCCGGCAGAGGTAGCACCTGGCCTCCCCCGTGGAGTAGTGCACCCGGTAATGGCCCCCTGATAGGGGACCAGGAAGGACCCCTCGAGTGCCTCTCCGCCACGTGCCGCCGGCGGCAGTTGAAGCTGCACCTGCCGGCGGAACGAGAGGACGTGACGGAGGGGCGGGGTCCTTGCAGCCCAAGGGGAGAGGGCTCACCACTGAAATGGGCTTCCCGAGAGTCGAGAGGACAGGCAATAGGGCGGCATTGGGGAGGAAGGGGGGGACAGAGGTCAGGGTAACACGGACCCCCAGGTCCTCCAGCGCCCCAGGGGGACGAACACACCCCCACCGCCAGGCCTTCTCCACCGCCTCCTGGGCGGCAGCCTCCGAGGCAAGAAGAAGACGACTTGCCATACTTCTGGAGGCCGCCACGATGGCCGTGGGCCCCACCACCCTCGCCAACGCCCGCAGTAGGTCTCCACGTGGGGCGAGGCGGGCACCAGGAGGCAACGGACGCCGTGCTTCCTGGTCAGGTGGGGAAGGGGCCTCGGCCGCTATAGATGGTAGCGGAGCGGCGCGGCCTGGGGAGATGACGAAGCGGCAGGCGGGGGGCCGTCGCCACCTGGCGTACGCCCCGGGGGCCGGGGGGGACACCTGCAGAGCTGGTGGAGGGAACAGCAGGGAGGGGCCCGCGGCCGGTGGTGGGGCCGCGGCAGAGGGGACAGGCTCCGCCATGGAGGGCTTAGGTTTCCTAGCTGGGCCCTTTCCCTTCTTCTTGCCCTGGCCCTTCCCGCCAGCCGGAGGGGTCCCCAGAAGCCAAGGGGCGAGGGACGTGGCGGCAGCAGAGGACACCCCCGCACCCGCCGCCGCCGTGCCGCAGCGAGAGTGGTGGCAGGCGTCCGGCAGCAGCCGGCAGCGGTGGAGACTAGGGGGGTCGCTGAGGGAGCAGGGTGGGCGGGGGACAGGGTCGTCCCAGGGGTCCCATCCGCTGCATCCCCCGCCATGACGAGTAGGGAGGGAGGGGAAACACCAGAGAAAGGGAGGGGAGGGAAGCAGGGCAACCACTCCTCCCCGCTAGGCTGTAGGCAGGGGAGGAGGGTGCAAAAAATGGGGGGGGCAGAGAAGGGGCCAAGCAAGGACTCGGGGCGGGGATCAGTCCCGGACACGGAGGGAAAAAACGGCTCCTCTAGCTGCACTAGGGGAGGGAAGGGATACTAAAGCAATGGGGGGGGGGTGCAGTGCCAGAGGGGAAATCAATGGGGGGCACAGCGCACGAGAAGGGTACAGGCGCACGAGGGGGGGGCCGCCAGGGCAAAGGGGCAGTAGGGAAGGGGCTCAATGAGGCTGGGAGTGGGGCAGAGGGACAAGGGACCGGTTGCAGGGCAGAGGCAGGACAAACAAGGCTACAAAGGGGGGGGAAACGGCGGGGGGCAAACAAACTGAAGCTGGAGTGGATGGGCAAAAGGCTACAAGGGGCAATGGGGCAGGAACAAGGGGAAGGCTGGGGGCCAACTCGGAGGGGAAGGGTCAGGTTGGGGAGGGGGGTGGGGTGCGTGCACCCACGAGCACTGTGCAGGGGCGAAAGGTGTGGCTGGCTGCGCTGGAGGCCCAAACGGTGGAAAAGGGCGTGGCTGGCCAGGCAAGCAGCTGAGTCCCAGAGGTGGGGACCGGAGAGGCAGATGGTAAGCAGTCCGTGGGGGCGGTGGAGGGGGCAACGGTGGTGGGGGGGGGTTGGGGGGGGGCACAGACGGACCAGGGGGCAGGCTCCACGCCACCCCCCTGTGCCCCCACAAACACAGTCTACACCCCCCACCACTAGAGCACAGTCAAGAGTTACTCAGTTCTGAGGGCCCCCTCCACGGCGTCTTCAAGGTCGTCCTGTGCACTCCCCCAGCAGCCAGCGGGCCTCTCAGGCCTCACACGCCTCCAGGCTCCAGCAGCTCCCCGCAAACACAGCTCTAGCAGCAGCAGGCTCCTCTCACAACCCAGGCGGCAGGCAGGAAGGACCCCACGCAGGTGGAAGCAGCGGTGGTGCGGCGGTGGTGGGGTCTTGGCTTCTCCCTCCGGAGGTGGAGGAGTGGGGGCTGGCCACAGGCCCCCCCACCCCTCGCTCAGCAGCAGCAGTAGCAGCAGTCCAGGAGGGGAGCACTCCAGCAACAGCAACAGCAGCCAGCCCAGAAGGGAGAAGGAGCTCCAGCCATCTATTGTTGTCTGGGAAGTGGGCGGGCGAAGCCCGCCACTGCTAAGGATCCCCCTCAGCCTAAAGGGAGACCCACAGGACCACAGAACCACTGATTTCGGGGACAACTAATAAAAGAACAGGGACAGGAGTGAGGTCAAAGGTCATAAGAAGGGAGCCTGAGGGGGACACCGAGCAGAGAACCCCGGACAGCGCCCACTGCTCCTCGAAGGCGTCAAGGGAGCCAGTGGACGCCGCCCATAGGAACTCCGCCGGATGCGTGAACGGACCATGGATCGGAAACAAGCCCACAGTCGCCGGGGTCTCCGTCGGCCAACCGCCTCTCCCTGGTCGCGTGGATGGCCTTTTTTGCCAGGGCAAGGAGGAAGTTGACCAGGAGTTCCCGGAACTTCGGGGGCCACGATAGGGAGTGCGTAGAGAAGAAGGTGAGGGGAAAAGTGCAGCCAGAAACGTAAAGGATGTGAATGAGGAGCGGTGTAGGGGCTGCAACCGGGCGCACTCTAAGTAAACGTGCGCCAGGGTCTCCCTCACGCCGCAGAAGGGGCAGGTGTCCGGACAGGGGTAAAACCGCGCCAAGTACACCGCCCGTGCTCACGGCCCCATGAAGGAGCCGCCAACTATATCCCCAGTGGGTCTTGGGACCAAGGTGGAGTAGAGGCTGACCCACCGGGGCTCCTCACCCTCCAGAGAGTGGCAGGAGGTCCCTCCACTTCGTATCGGGGCGGGACACGAGGGGTGAGGAAGTGAAGGGTGTGGAGCACGAGCGCGTAAGCTGCTTCCTAGGCGCGGTTTTGGAAACGGACCGGCTGCAGGTCGTGCAGCCGGCTCGCGGAGAAGGGGTTGTGCGGGGCCGTTGGTCTACGGGGCAGGGGCCCGATGAAAAAGGTCCGGAGGGCCTGGGGTAGGGGGTGGGCGGGGCGTGCCCTCCCGCAGGACCCGGTCGAGGTAGGCCCGCGCAGCGGGCGGCAAGCGGCCCCACCTCCTGGAGTACGCGCCGGGGAGTACAAGGTCTGGAGAGCCCCATGCGGTGAGCGAGCGTCAGGGGATCCAGCCCGCCCTCCCCGGTCATAGTCCCATGATCTCCGACCCTGGTAGCTTCCGCCAGGACCAACCTCCGGCGCACCGCGGGGGACTCCGCCACCTGCACACGAAGCTGGGATTGTGTAGCAGGGGCTCCGCGAGGAGGTCGGCCCCCGCGGTGGCCGCCACGGACCTGGTCGCAGAGAACAACTTCCAGGTCCGGAGGAGGTCCTGGTAGAAGACCGCAGCCCGGAGGTCTCGCGGAAGACCCCGCGGGTCGAGATACAGGAGCTGCCGTCGTATCGGAGCCCTCGGAAGCGGCGGAGGAAGGCGTGGCGCAATACGCTCCATGCCGACTACCCGCACCAACAGGAGCCTCTGCAGTGGCCTGGAGGCGGAAGACAATGGACCTGAGTGCGTAAGCACGTCAGGCCCTGCCCCCCCTCCTCCAGGGGCAGGTGGAGGACCCCTGCAGAGACCCAGTGCGTCCCAGGCCAAAAGAACTCCAGAATCGCCGTCCGGAGGTTGGCCAGAACCCGGGGCCGTGACCATGGTTGTTGAGTCTTAACATAGCATGGACAGGACCAGTTGTTGAGCATACCAGTGCCATCCCCCGAAGGGAGAGCCCCGGAGTAGTCCGCGTCCATTTCCGAGCCGCTCCGTCACCCTGCCCTGCAAATCCTGCCAGTTCTCCGGCGGACCGGATTCTTTGCGGAAAGGTAAACGCCGAGATAGAGCAGCGGACCCGCGCTCCACCTGATTGCCTGAAGAGCGGGTGGGAGGGAGCCCGCCTGCCCCCGTCCCGACCACCAGGCCATAGCTCTTGACCCAGTTTGACCCGGGCGGAGAGGCCGCCGAGTACCCGCCCCCCCACCCCCCCCCCCCCCCTGGGCAGCCTCCACCCCGCCAAGTCCCGCCTGGGTCCTGGACCACGAGAAGCACATCGTCGGCGTACGCCGACAGACCAGCCGCAGCTCCGCCTCCGGAAGCACAACCCCGTCAATCCTCTTTGCGGAGGAACAGAGGAAGGGCTCGATGGCCAGAGCGTACAAGCTGGCCCGAGAGGGGCACCCCTGCCGCACTCCCCGCCCGAAGCTGACCGCTCCGGTCAGGGTCCGGTTGCCCTGACCAGAACACTCCGCGGAAGCGTACAGCACCCTTCTAAAACCCACACTTGGACCCGAAGCCCAACGCTCGCAAGTGCCCATGCGATACCCGTGGTCCACCCTGTCGAACGCCTTCCTCCTGATCCAGGGACAGGAGGGCGAACGACAGACCATCCCTGCACCCAAGCTCCAAGAGATCCCGGACCAGATAGAGGTTATCGAAGATGCTACGGCCCGGGACGGTGTAGTTCTGGGTCCCGGGTGGATCACGTCCTCCAGCAACGGACCCCAGCCGCAGCGAGATGGCCTTGCAATGATTTTGTAGTCCGTGCTAGAGCGAGACGGAGACGCCAATTCCGTAAATCGCGGAGGTCCCCCTTCTTCGGTAATAATGCTAGCACAGCCTCGCCTGCACGGAGAGGGGGACCCCGCCCTGCAAGGACTCGGCCCAGACGCCGGCCAGGTCGGCGCGAGACGTCCCGAACACGCGGTAGAACTCCACGGTCAGCCCGTCCATGCCCGAGACTTGTTGGTGGGCATGCGACGGAGGGCGTCCGAGAACTCTGCCAGAGAGAGAGGCAGCTCTAGCCGGTCCCGGGCGCCCGACGCTGAGCGTCGGGAGCCCGTCCCAAGCACTCTTCGAGCGGCAGGATCGGTCGATCCGGAGAGAAAAGGCCGCGTAGAGGTCAGGCCCTCTCGCACATCTCCGCCGGATCGTGAGGGGTGCCATCCTCCGCCATGAGTCAGGTTGACTGCTTTTGCCCCCCTCCGTTTCTCCAGGCGTAGAGTCAGCGGGAGCCGCTTCCTCTCCGCATAGGCGGATGCGGGAGCGACAAGGCGCCCCGAGCCCGAGGGTCCTCGAGGACCCTAGCTCCTCCGCTTCTCCTGGAACCTCCCCAGGGATTATCCCTCGGGGCTTGCGGCCATCCTAGACCCTCTCCAGCGCTGACCTCCCTTTCCACTGCCCTAATCGCCGCATCCCGCCGTCGCTGACGCCCCGGGGGTAGTCGCGGCGGAGCCGTAGCGCCAACCTTCCCCACATCCAAACCAGCGCCGTGCCGAGGAAAGCGCGCCGCTGCCCTCCCAGGCATCCAAAACTCCCTGAAGTGGACGCCAGCAGCCCACTCCCATCAAGCTGTTGTTGAAGGCCAATAGGCCGACCCCGGCCTCTCCGCACTGAGAGAGGCTTCACGGTGACGGGTGGGTCGAAAAGGGGCCGCAGGACGTTGTAGGCCCGGCCGTGAGGTGAATCGCGACATGTAATGCGTCCAACCGGGAGTGGCACGACCGATGGGCCCCACCCGGCCATAGGTGAACGTGGAGACTCGTCCGGGTGGTGGTCGCGCCCGACGTCCAACAGGGAGTGATGGTTTAAATTTCCGGGGACGTCCGCGCGCCTGGCTCTGCTTCGGTCCCGAGCGGTCCGCTCCTCCGATGATGTTAAAGTCCCGCCCAGGACCAGTGCACTCACGGGGATCCAGTAGCCGAGGAAGGCGTACGCCTGCCGATAGAACGGCAACCGCTCCG